>NC_079211.1:118492483-118709983 GCF_029633865.1 Lampris incognitus
ATGCAAGTACAGTTTAATTGATAATAAATTGGAAGCAAGGTCAATATAAATCCCAGATGAAATTTCCTGCCAAGATTGACATTTCTTGCAGTGTAGTGTGTGGAGCAACTAGGCTTCTCTGATTCCCACAATAAACATTTGGACACAGCGACTAGATAATACCGAGTGCCAAACCACTGATTTTTGTCATGTCGTCTATCATCTCAATTTCTCTCTCCTGTCATTTGTCCCCCTTTTCACTCTCAATCTGTCCTGCTTTTCTCTTTTGCTCTCCCCATCTGCTCCCTCTTTCACAGGCACCCTGTTCTATATTCTCATTTTAATTTTAATTTTAATTATCCTTTTCTTACGCTCTCTGTTTTCCTCTCTGTTCTTTCTCTCTCTGTATGCAGTTAGGTTTAGACAGTTTAATTGGAGAGCGGTCCAAACAGTGGACATATTGTTATGCTTCAGAACAGGGCCTGTGAGCAGTGGGTGGTGGTATTTGTGTTTGTTTGTGGCATCCCCAGGTCACAGAGTGATGGAAATGCATTAGTTAGCCTGAGGGAAGGACAGCATCCTCACACATGTATGGACCCAACAGAACTGACAATAAGAGGAATTAAAGATGGAAGGAAGGAGAAAAGGAGGGAAAGAAGGAAGGCAGGAAAAGAGGCCAGCAGAGATGGATACAGTGGCAGAGAAAGAGAGTGCCATGAGAGTGCCCCCTCTACACCATGCCAGCTGCACTCCACTGAAATCTCTCCTTGTATCTCTTTGTTTTAAAGCCTTGCCCCGATTCACAGCCGGCAGCCTAGGCTTTTCATGGTCTGTATATTCTCTTTATTTGGTACTGTAAAACTTCCAGTAAAAGGCATAGGCTGGTTTATCTGCCTCTAACACAACAGGCAGCACACAGCGTGTTTTGGAGACAAACCATTACTGAAGACAGAGCTTTTTTTGTTGTCAAGAAAATTTATTTTTCTGTCTCTTTCTGTCTTGTCCTATCCTTTCCTTGCTCACTTGATCTCTTATTCCCCTTTCCATCCAAATGTAAAATTTTAACCGACTTTTCAGAAAATCGGCAAAAGAAAATGCGAATTTATCCGCGTTTCCATGCACTACTGTTTCGCGAATAGTAGGAGTTGGTTTATCGAGATAAGCAATAGATGGCGCTAATTTTCCAGTCAGGCGCCATTATAACGCTACAGAAGAAGAGGGCGCAATGAGATGACGTAATTAAAGGAGCGCCGGTCAAACCTTTAAACGAAGGAAACGCGATGAAAAGCTTGGTGACGGAGAGCACACTGGACAATGGAAACGGTGAGTTCTGAACAACTAATATTACAGCTGCTATGTGAGCTTGGACGAGTTCTGCCATTTATGTTCGTTTTTGTATTAATGCAAGGAACATTGCAGTCTCCTTATCGGTCCACACATGCCTGGTGTTTTCGTCTGCCGCCATTTTTCGTCCCCCCCCCCCTCGTTTTTTTCTCCCCAATTATCCCACTCTTACCCACATCCAGCTTTCCACCCGCAGGCACGGCCAATTGCGTCTGTAGGCATGCCCGACCAAGCCGGAGAGTTCGAACCGCCGATCCCCGTGTCGGTAAGCAGCGGAGTAGACCGCTACGGTACCCAGACGCCCCGCCATTTTTCGTCTCTGCAGTGGAGCGGAAGCTTGAGTGACATTTAAGTCACGTGATTTCTGTACCTCACTTATTCGCTGAATTTGCCATTACGTTTAGTTGCATTCACCTTTTATCAATATGCCAACTTTTCCATCTCCCCAAGCGTATAAACTTTTTTATGATTTCCTTTTTCGAATTTTAGACATTACCACCCAGTTTTTTATGCGCAAATCGAAATTGCGCATAGAAAAATAAATTAAGCACTCCTTGGATCCACGCCAAAGTACAAATCTGCCCCTTATCGACGGATTTGTGCTCTTGGTGTTCAGTCAATGCAGGCCTTAAGAGTTGAGACTGTATGTGTGTATCAGAAGTTTTACAGAAGCAGCGCAGCACAGCTTTCCAAGTAGATGGTGTTCAACTTTGACCTGGTGGACTCAGCACAGTGCAGGTGGTGCTCCTTTGGTGTATGTGTAACTGTGCACAGTTACACATACACCAAAGTTTGCACATGCTACACATCTTTACAATGGGACTGTTTCTGAAGGGTGGACACAAGACAGGCAGATGGATGCTGTGTGTTTTGGCTATGTGTGTATATGTGTGTGCTATAGTGTGTGTGCATCTTATTTTTGTCGTCATGAATATGTAATTCAGCTGCTGCCGAGAGAAGGCGATGCACAACAACAGGGGGTCCACAAGCTTGGGTGCACGAGCCATGAGCCCTTTGTTTTCATTGAACGCTTATTATATGTATTGTCCTCCAGAGAGAGGGAGGAGAGAGAGAGACAGAAAGAGACTGGGATAGAGAAGAAGGGAGAGAGACAGGCAGAGATGGAAAGGCCAAGAGAAAGAACAAGCAAAAGTAACCGAGCAAAGCAGAAGAATCAGATGGGGGGGGGGATTAGGAGAAAAAAGAGACAACAATGACAAAAACTGGAGAGAAGGAATAGAGGGAAGATAGTGATAGAGACATGAAGAAATAATGAAAGAATGAGGTGTTGGACTGGGAAAGAATAAGAAATAACTGGAAGATTTTATTATTTTTTTGCGGAGAATTTGACATTCACACTCCTTTTTGATAAGAGACAAAGCTGCACTGTAAAAGCCCATTCAGCTCCTGGTTGAGTGTGGAGAGAGGATTGCACAGAGGAGGAGAAAGAGAAGAAAGAAGGAGGGAGGGCGTAAAGGGGCTGAGTGGTGTTGGGAAGCAGCCTCAAGGATTAGTCTTGCCTTTCTCCTCTCCTGCTTTTCTTCTGTTCTGTCTTGCTTTTTAAGTCGCTTTTGCACTCTCTTTCTCACTCTTTCTCTTCATCTTCAACTCTTGCTCTCCTACTTCTCTGTCTCTTTCGCACTTTCTGTCCCCCGTCATCCACCGTAAACAGTAACTCTTTTCTCTCTCTCTCTCCCCCTCTCTGGGCCAAAACTGTCTGGTAATCTAGCGGGCCATCTGAAGGAATATGCAAAAACTTGAAACCATAATTGCTATAATAACCACTGTAACTTTTTACCTCCGTGGTTTACGTCTGAGCTTCACAGTTGCTCTGAAACACACACGCACATGCACACACGCGCATAGAAATGCCTGTTTTGAAAGAGTACTTTGTAATGCTGCAGGATGCTTTGAAAAAAGGGATTTAGGCATGTGTTGCAAAAAGGGTTTTAGTTGCCTGCCCTACCGTTGTAGACATGATGTAATTAATGTACTCTTTTTTTTTTTAGGCTGCGGAAACACAAAAATGCATTTTACACACACACACACACATTACACCACTGTCTGACATGCATATACACACACACACACACACACACACACATTACACCACTATCTGACATGCATAAACACCCATGCACACAGACGTATGAATAAATATACACGTGCACACACATAAGTAAACAGCAGATACTGGCAAGACTGTATGCTTACTTGTACACACAAGCACTTAACACATATGCACAAACACATACAGACAGCCCACTTTCAACAAACCACACTTAGTGCTGGTGGCTCCTCTATGGCTGTAAAGGGGGGGGGGGACTTGTCCATGTTACTGCAGGTGTGACAAGATCCCATGTAAGCAGTTTGCTTTGATTCATTTAGGCATGGCACCCTACACTGAAAATGAACACGGGAAGCACTTTGCTGAGAAGGCATGTTTGTTGTGTCCACTGTGTGTGTGTGTGTGTGTGTGTGTGTGTGTGTGTGTGTGTGTGTGTGTGTGTGTGTGTGTGTGTGTGTGTGCGTGTGCGTGTGCGTGTGCGTGTGCAGATGCACTGCATTGTTATTTTCAGAATTATTAATGGACATAGCATTTTTGTTCCTCCAGAGTTGTGCAGGTAGGAAGGTATTGTGAGTGAGAAGAACAAAAGATGGGGGGGGGTAGTTATGACTGTCTATTGTAAATTCTTGCTTCCTGAGATCTTTTGCTCTCAGAGAAAAAATGATTGCGGGTGAAAAAGCGATAGTTATAAAAAGAGTAGAAGCATAATATAAGGAGTTGGATGGGGAAACGAAACGAGCAAGAAAAAGAACAACTCAAGGCTCAGCTATTAATCACAGTTGTCAGTCTGAGAGAGAGATTTTTGATGTTCTTCAGTGAAACAACATGAAATGGAAGAAAGAACTCGTGACAGTCACTTTATCCCAGCTACTTTCTGCCATCACAACAGTGCAATGATGAAAACAAGGTGTGTGTGTGTGTGTGGTGGGGTGAAGTGAAGTGAAGTGAGGACCTGTGTAGGTGTTTGTATTGTATTTCCTTACCTTCCTAGAACAGTGCCCAGATCTGGCTAAGTTTGGGCATTTTGCCAGCTCACCCTGAGGTGGCGCCAAGGTTAGGGTTAGGATTACAATAAAGGTGGTGTTAAGGGACAGCGCTGGGCATCTTCAGGGTTCGGGGGTTACAAACTGAATTGTAAAGTCAGTTAAATGTGCAATAGCAGTAAAACGTGTGTGTGTGTGTGTGTGTGTGTGCAGGGCCATAGCCAGGGCAAAATTTTAACTGAGGTCCAGAAGCATAGATAGAGTGGGTTTATTTTATAGCTGTACATTTGTACTTCCCAGGAAAATTTGAGTTTCAGACATAATTTCCTACATTCTGTTGAATTTTTAATGCTCATGTGACTCACAATGTAACCTACAAACAGCAAATCGACTTTTAGGACAAAAAGTTGAAAATATCGTGGAAACAATTTTATCTTAACTGTTTTCTAAAATAAATAAGTAAATAAAACAGGTACAAGATAATCTGACTGCCTGTGATTATTCATCTACATCATTATCATAGTGTTCATCACACACGTAACTTGAGGCGAGTGTTCTGATTAATGAGATTGTTAGCCTAATTGTAGACAAAGGTGTAGTGCATTATAAGTGAATAGTTTGGAATATGTGAAAGCTCAGATGAGTGAAAGAGCACGTGTTGGGTCAGGTAGCCCATACGGACCAGTTCAACAGATATGTGAACATGGTAAATATGTAACGTTAATATTTGCCCAGGGTGACCATATTTGGCTCTTGAAAAAGAGGACACTAGTTAGTAGACACTAAGATGTTAGTCACTGCTGGTAGGCTCTCGTTGTTCTTATCCCTCCAACTATCAGATGTGGCAGAAACACGGTGGCTTATCACAGAGGAACGAGTTCTGATTGGCTGAAATAAGTCTTATTTGGCGGATCCATACGACCATAGGGCCTACAGAGGATTCACTCGGATGTGTTCTGCCTAGGCTATTCCCTAACATGAGCCTAATAGATGTGTTGTCAGGGGGCTTTATAATGACTTCAAAACACTTCTGCTCACAAAATAAAATGATGTTCACTCACTCACTCACTCACTCACTCACACACACACACACACACACACACACACACACACACACACACACACACACACACACGTGCACATAATGCAAAATGTCAGCCTGAGAAGGAAAAAATTACCAAGGTCCAGACCTCATGGCTACGTGTGTGTGTGAGCGTGTATTTGGTGAACAGCAAGGGCAAGAAAGGCTAGATCAAGTAAGGAAAGTGGTAGTCAGCGGTTTTTGACGACTTTAGAGAAAATGTGCAAGTCATGGGACCGACGCTGGGAACAGAATTCTTTTACCCAGAAATAACCAGAAGAATGAATAAATAAATAAATTAAACCAAACTAATGTTGTAAAACCCTCTTCCCTGGTCTGTGTGTGCGTTTGTGTTTACGTGGGGTTTTGTGTCACTGAATTTTTGGGCTAGCTAGTCATAAAGGCAAGTTTAATCATCTTCAGAGTACACTGGTGTCAAAAGTTAGTGAAGTCCTGGAGTGAAGTAGTCTATGTTTAACAAGGTGGAATGGGAACTTGGTTCGCAAAGTGTCAAAAGACCTTTGTATATGGACTGACAGACATCAAGGCATGCATATATTTTTTGTCAAGATAATGAGTGATGAAAAATGTCTGACATTTGCTCATATTTGTCCGCTGGCTTCAGTTGCTTTTGCCTCTTCAGTCGCTTTCTCCATGTGGTTTGGTCTGTAAAACAAAGTGAATTTATTCATCACTCGCTGCCCTGTGAGAATACACAGCACAGATTGGCCACTAGTTTCCCTCGGGCTACAGTGCTGCATTGCTTTTGATATGATGGTTTTTAGTTTATAGCTTCGTCTCATAACTTTTTATTTTCCTGTTTCTCTGCATTCGTTTGCCTTTGTCTGTAGCGAGGAGAACTTTCTGAGCTAGGTTTTTCTTCAGGGACATCACAGCACCACTACCACTTTAATATCAAGTAAAGTTTGAGGCGTGTGAAAGAAAGGTGACGTGACGAAGGCATTTGTCTTCATACTTCTGCACTATAGGGTCATCTTTATTGGAATAAGCTTTTAACATGCCGCGTTTGCCTTAGCAACTCAGACAAGCCTGTCTTTAATGGATGTGCATAATAAAGAAAATATGGGGCTGTGGAAGTTGCGAGAAAACAGAAAAGCGTTTGCCATTTATTACTGCACTCACTATCAACCCAACAGACACAAGGCGCCGCCCCACACCACAAAACACTGGAAACAAAACGGCCCGCAACGTCGCCGCGTTACCATGGCAATGCACTGAGCTCTTAAAGTGAGCGGGTCAGCACAAAAAGTCACAAAACGACTGCACAGGTTGGACAGCACAAGGAACGACAGGCTGTGGTGAATAGTGTCCATGAGTCCATTAAGTGTCCGCTACGGGGCTAACTTTAAAAGTACACCATTGGTTGTGGAATTGATTACACATTAAACAGCAAATTCATTTCAATAGTTAAATTAGATTTGCTTTACAACACTTAATTGGTTTCTAATAGATGATGATGGATGAATGAAATTTAGATTATACACCCACCATCCAGAAACCTTTTATTACTTTAATTTTTGATGAAAATAGGTCAATTATATTGCTTTCTGAGTTCATAGCAGTTTTTTTTTTAAATTCTTAACAGTGATGTAAAATTTTTCAGAATTAGTGTGGTTGCCTCACGGTGGCGCAGTGGTTAGCGCGGTTGCCTAACAGCAAGAAGATTCTGAGTTTGAGCCCTGGGGTAGTCCAACCCTGGGGGTCGTCCTCTGTGTGGAGTTTGCATGTTCTCCCCGTGTCTGCGTAGGTTTCCTCCGGGTGCTGTGGTTTCCTCCCGTAGTCCAAAGACATGTAGGTCAGGTGAATCAACTGTACTAAATTGCCCCTAGGTATGAATGTGTGTGTGTGTGTGTGTGTGTGTGCGCCCTGTGTGATGGCCTGGTGGCCTGTCCAGGGTGTCTCCCTGCCTGCCGCCCAGTGATTGCTGGGATAGGCTCCAGCTTCCCCCGACCCTGAGAGCAGGATAAGCGGTTCGGATAATGGATGGATGTATACAACGTCCTCTAGATTTGACTCACAACTTAAATTTAACTGATCAGTTAAATCGAAGACCGAGTAACGTTTAAAACGTCCCTTCTGAAGACCTCTCAAAAGGGGTTAACATTTTCAATAACTAAAATGTCTTCTTGTTTTAAAACCACTGGGCTGTAAAGCGATGTATGAGGGTCAACCACTGATCGCTAATATGACTGGTGGAGACCAAAGCGTTTTAAGATGGA
Organism: Lampris incognitus; assembly: GCF_029633865.1. Taxonomy (NCBI): domain Eukaryota; kingdom Metazoa; phylum Chordata; class Actinopteri; order Lampriformes; family Lampridae; genus Lampris; species Lampris incognitus. The sequence continues at coordinate 118,500,179 of NC_079211.1, forward strand.
TCCTTCTTAAGATGGACTGTTTCTAGGGAGGCAGACTAAAATGGGTTGATGAAGTCAACGTTTGAAGACTTTAAAGCAATTCTTTTTTTGACTGACTCACCAATTTACGATACGCCTCTACTAAAACGCCAACCTAGTGTGAGGCCAGATCTGGGGTGTTATCATGGGTTTGCTATGATTCAGCAGCACAGCTGTAGGAAAACACAGTCCTACTGTTTCCTTCAGGTGTTTATAACAAGCTTTAACTGTGCTTTGTTCCCAGTGATTCCCTCCTACATAGTGTGCATGCGTGTGTGTGTGTGTGTGTGTGTGTGTGTGTGTGTGTGTGTGTGTGTGTGTGTTCGTTAGCTTTCTAACTTTGATCCTCTGTTTCTCTGTGCTGCACTGGCTGACAATATTTATTGATATTTATAAAAACCATTGAAATAACGTGACGCACGGCTGCTTCACAAACTCGCATGCACGCAACACACACACACACACACACACACACACACACACACAATCCCTCATCCTCGCTCCTTTCTATAGTGGTCTTTCATATCTCCACCTCCAAGGATGGAGTATGATTTAGGGTCTTAAATCATACTAGGTAGTGGTCTTGAAATTCACCGATTGTGCCATTGTTCCAAAAATATAGTTCAGTGTAGCTGCATCTCCACAGACCACATGGTCTCTGAAAGGAAGGGAGCAGAATACAGTATAGTCAGTATTTTAACAATTCACTGCCTTATTTTTTGTTGTTTTTGATGCTGTGATGTTGCTTCTGTGCTCGTTTGACAGAAACTATTTTTACCATTACCTGTGACTGTTTTGTTAAATCCTGGCAGGATCTAAATATCGTGCAGGATGAAGCAATCCATAAGGGACATGATTAGAATAACAGGTTATCAGTAATATGGCTTTGTCTTGCAAGCAAAACTATCTTTCAATCCCTGGCTATTTAGTAGTCTTTATTAGTGTTATTAATTTTGTCTGTTTGTTGTGTGTGTGTGTGTGTGTGTGTGTGTGTGTGTGTGTGTGTGTGTGTGTGTGGGAGGGAGTGGGGGGTTGAATTAATTCATACTTGTGTACATAGAGTTTACACCCTCTGTGTACACATGTGCAATACACTTTGGGAAGCCAAAATAAACAGTCAGTAGTAAGTGTTACGTGAGCCAAAATATGAACATAACAAGGATAATGTTGTTGGGGGTGTACAAATAAACTTGACTTGACTTCATTCAATTCATTAGAAACCACATGTTTCTGTGATGCTTAATAGGTAAATTTCTGACTTTCCACTATTTTGATGGTGATGGAAGTTATGCTGGCGGTTTATGCTAAAATAATATAATTGCAAATCCACATGATCAAACACAGATTTTAAAGCTCGTGTGATGCTCCACTGATCCAGTCGCCACTGTACTGTAGGCTCCACACTCTAACCTTCTCATCTTTTAAACTTTCCTCGTTGCATATCCATAAAGGTCTCTTCTGATCAAGGATGTAATGGATCTGACACATTGTTCATGAAATGTTAAGGCGCCACATCGTTATATGTGTATTTTGGAGGGAGGGATAGGAGCCCCCCTTCTGTGATCTGACGGCTGATGAAATCTTGAGGTAATTTTAGGACCTCAGATTCACACACGTACTCAACTTTGAAAAGCAAATAAATAAATAAAGTAATAAACACATACATACATGCACACATATATGCATGGATGCATGCAAACAAACAAACAAACAAACATACATACATACATACATACATACATACATACATACATACATACATACATACATACATGGACGCATATATGAATGCATGCATGCATACTTATACATACATACATACATGGATGCATGGACACATGCATGCATACATATAAAAAAGACCAGAGGTTGGTCAGACACCATTGCAAATCTCTGCCAGTAATGATTGGGGTAACTTTCTTACAGAAACAAACAACAATGAAACCACAGCCATTATATGGTTCTGTTTCCTGAGGAGCTTGCGTAGTCTATAATGAGGAGTGTGGTTTTGTTGTGGTTGGAGCAGCATTTGTTTAATCAAGCCATTATGTGTTCAGTGATGTTGTTTTTCTGTGTCACTCAGCCTTAAAAGTGGACTGGACACCAACTTCAGATGTATGTATTTGGAATATTTGCCAAATTCTCACTTAGAAAACGAAACCCTACGAGCAGTTTTAAGTTTGTATAATCACAGCTTGGGTCCTTCTATGCAGCGAGTAAAAGTTCAGCTGAAAGGATTAAGTTGGAAAAAGACAAAAAATATGTATAATGGGTTTAACATCGGTCTCCTACATTGTCTCATTTCAAGGGGTATTTTTCGGCAGAGCATCTCCAGAGTTTCGCACTCGCTTTCATTTCTAATCATTGCTCCTGTTTACTTGCTTTACTTTTTGCTTTTGTGTCATCAGCCGTTCTCCCGCAGGCACAGCTGGTATAATGGTGCAGTAACGGTTTTCAGCGCTCGTACTGGCTTGCAGTCCAATGACATGTGGCTCAATTGGCCCGCCAATACTGGGGAACACACATACACACACACACACATGCACGCACGCACACACACACACTATCACTCAGGGACAAGTGTCTGCCCTGCTGAACACCGGCAAACCAGGGGGTTTCCAGGCAGAGTACAGCCAGATTACACACACATGCACACGTGTGCACACACACACACACACACACACACACACACACACACACACACACACACGACTGCACTGCATTGTCAGTTTGGCAGGAAAAGGGATGGCATAGACAGACACTGTGACTCCATATGCACTTACTACCATGCTGCTGGCAAGCCGGTGTCGTATATCCTCTTATTTTTTGGGGCTTTGATAACGGCTCTTGAATTTCTAGAATAGCGGGAAAAGACACCTGCACAGTTATAGCATATGGGCTGAGCTACGCTCCAAGTTTGATGCAAGCCCCTGAAACTGAGACACCACGCTGCGATGACTGATGACGCAGACGGCCTAAACACATCTCAGATGAAAACCATATAAAGCTATTTTACTGGTTCTTCAACATACTGAGGGGTTTCACTCGATGCCGAGCCTTGGCAGCCACGTAAATTGGTTGCAACTGTATCGACTGCACACAACCGCCACATTGTACGCTACTTGTTGAAATATGCTCCATGGTATGCGTTGCGTGGCGTGCGGCCATTTGTAAGCTATATTTTGTGTATTGCCGCCTGCCAGTGATGTCATCTGAGTGGGGTCTCTTTTCCTGTGACCAGATGAGTGGGAGAGAGAGCCTTATGTCATCGTGCCACAATGAGGTTATTTTACCACATGATAAAAACATGAAGTAGCTGTCTGCATGTGAACCGCCCTCTATTTTTGTGCCTCTCTCTGATTCTTAATGTGTGCCTCTGTCTCCATTTTTTCTTTTTTTTTTTTTTGCTCAGATTCTCTTCCCTTCCTTCTGTCCTTCCTCGGGGAAGGGGGAGATTTAAACTTTGAACAAAAGACGCAAGGAGGAAAAAACTTTGCGGAAGCATTTGAAGTTTTTCCTCCCTCTGTTCAGAGAAATGTCATCCACACCCAAGAAACAGTTTCAGAAAGATGCAGAAAGTAGCTGGCTAAAGCCAAACAATGCCCACGGCTCCCTCTAGCTCCTCCAAATCCTTGTATTGTTGCTGTGGTTATTTGTGTTGCTTCCTCCTCTGGGCCCCTCCAGGGCTTTGGCTTATCTCCGCTCAGTGCTGAGGTCTCGTCAGAAAATGAGGGCAGGGCCGCCGTTCTGGCTTCAGGTCAACTCAGAAGTCTCAAAAGTTTATTTTCAGTTTGAAAATGAACTACAAGTCAAAGCTGATGAGAAATGTGTCACTTTGTGATGGCTTTGTCCTTTTTTGATTTTCATGAAGGCATCATTTTTTTTCTGTAGTCATTCAAAGGTAGAGAGCCACTACAGCAAACAAAGTGCTGACACCTCTGAGGTGAAAAAGTTCATATAGTTCAGTAAATTGCTCATCATTTCTTCAAAACAGATCAAAATATATATTCTGTTGACAAAAAGTACTCCCCCTGAAATCAAAGGTTGCTTCAAAAAAGAAAAAAAAGAAGATGTATTTGCTACATCTGAGTTCTTTAGTAAAAAAGATGAAGATAAAGTGATATCAAGCCTAGGTCAAAACCTGGTTTATGGCTGGCCCATGTACGATAAATGTTAGAAATTGTGGCCAAATTGTTACGGGAATAGTCAGTGAATTCCTGGATATTAAATGTTCATCTGCAATTTTCTGTAGTGGTCCCAGTAATATTTGCTGTTAAAGTGTACTGAAGTAGCATATCACATGATATGGTTAACCTATGTTCAAGTAAAAAAAAAAAATGCTATAAATGCCATTGCAAGAACAATACTTCCCACTCAAATCTTGGCATGTTTGATTTGAAAGAGAACTTGATTTAATTTAATTGTAATTATAACTATTCTAAAAGTTCTACAAGTATAAAAAACGTGCATGTTAGGGTTAATACTCCTGTCTGTGCCCCTGAGCAAGGCAATGGAAAGAAGAACTGGAGTTGGTCCCTGGGCGCTGCACCTGCCCACTGCTGCTATACAGTAGGATGGGTTAAATGCAGAGAACACATTCGTTGTAAGAATACAATGTCAAATGAAGTGGCTTTCTTTCTTCTTCTTTCTAATATGCATATATTTGATGCAAAATTTGACCCTTTCTATGTAAATGACCTTACTGCAAAAAAAAAGTACAATTCACAAACGCCAGCGCTAATAGCCACACGCAGTAGGAGTGAAAATGTTGGCGTCTTCGGAGAGTTGGTAGTAACAGTAACTGGTGCCGAGACTTTCCCGTGATCATGGCAGCAGTGATTGTAGCCAGGCAAAGGCATCGTCATGCCAAGCGTGCCTATCAGCGGATATTTCACAGGAGAATATCACTTTTTGGTTTAACTGAGACTGAAATCATTCACAGATACAGGTTGCCAGGTCTAACAATTCATGCTATATTTGATGACATCAAGGATGATATTGAGCCTACTGTGTTCTTGGCGCAAAGCCACCATTTATACTTTGCCACATGGATCATTGCAATCAGAGGCAAAACAAGGGCAAATTGCGCTCGGCTGCAAAATTTTATGGGTGTGTTTGCGCTGTAATGTCATTAGCGCAATCGCTGTTGTGAGTTGATCCTTGAGACTGGGCAGATAGTGGTTGCAAGTCCTATACATATGCATACTTATACATCGTCCTATCCATTGTATGTGAATTTGTCTTTGAGTGTTTTGTCAGAGGTTGATATGCACTCTCCCTCATGCCAATTGGCACATAGAGAGCTGTTTTCTCTCTTACTCCACTCTATGCTGGACTGTTACAGTGTGTAACCAGATCCGGACAGAGCAGTAACTATTCCGTTCGTTAGCATGTGATCATCATCATCATTGGCAGTCACTCAGGGTCGATTATGAGTGTCCTCCTTCTAGGTCCTTGTGGGTCTTCGGGTGGGCATAGAGGTCAATCCTGGAGCCGCATATTTTGGGGCAATATAGGCAAGGGTGTGAAGAAGTGGTTGAGGATGTGGTTTGGGCCTTTCTGGTAACTCGCTCCTTTCTGAGTCTGCGGTTGTTTTTAGCAGCGTGGTGGAGGTCATGGTTGCAGCGCCCAGCGTGCAAGAAATGTGGAATGACCTGGAATGGCTGTGCTGATTCATTTTGAAACAACAATGGCCAATAGGAAAACTCCCACTTCCATGTTTACCAGTGATGTCATTGGTCGACCGACCAATTGTGTAAGTTCAGTGATGTTGTTGGTCACCTAATCCAGCGGCCCAATCTTGTCAAACTGATCAGTCAGCCGGTCAGTCAGTCAGTCAGTCAGTCAGTAACATTCACGTTTGTAGGCCTGGCCTGCTGGTCCGGTCCGGCCAAAAAATGGTGGAAAGAATAAGCATTCTGAAGAATGATCACAGGCATGACTAAGTCGGCATCAATACATTTCCTTAAAAAAAAAAAGAAAAGAAAAAGTCATGACTGGTGATTCAAAGTACAGCACTGTGAAGTTGAACAGCTCAAGTGAAAGTTAGAGTTTGTGTCACTTTTCATTTAATCCCCCTTGAAAGACAGCCATGCTGCACAATCCGGGGGGAAGGAGTTTCAGGCTTCCTGAAATAGTTCCCTCAAAATTGTGCTGTTTTAGAATATAGTTTAAGCCTTAAAGCTTTTACTTCCATCACTTTTGGTCTTCAGAGCCGAGAAGGGAGGTATGCCTGATGAATTATTTACAGAGGAAAGGGTCCCTGAGAGAAGATAACAAACTGCTTCAGACCTTTAGACAGGCCTATCCCATCAGGGCAACACAGACTTTGAAATGACCCATTCAAGAACCAGCCAAAAGCAGCCAAAAAACAGCCAAAAGCATACTGGCATTTCTCAAATAACCTCTTTGCAGGCAAATTTATTAAATGTATTTAATTCAATGATTTTTACTTTGATCTTTTACTATTTATGTGTTAATTTTTAATGTTTTTATATGAGGGATTTTGCTGGTTACACACATTTGGAATTTTGGAAGCGCCATAGAATAACTTGAGTATTTACAACAGTATTAGTTGTGGATGGTGCAGCACATGCAGTCACATGTTGATGTAGAGGAAGTAGAAGTCACATTTATCATGTTCATTATTGAAATGGTGGTAATAGCCTTGTTTGCGAGTGCTTTGTTGACAATGGGGGATTAAGCTTCTCTTCATGGTCGATTGCTCAGTACACAGGTTTATGTGTTTGTGCGTGTACCCCCCTCCCCCCAACACACTGTTTTAGCAGATCTAGAATGATTAATTGTCTGTGATTCTTAAGAACAAGTAAAAAGTGCCATCGACCAATACTTAACACCCACCTCATAAATTACTCTGAGTATGAGACAATAATGCCATAACACGAGACCATAAATACATTTAATTGGGCACATTTGAGAATATTGCAATTTGCTTAGCCAATCAGAACAGCTCCAGGTAACTCATGGGGTTTTTGACAGTATAACTTTTACATCGCAAAGACAGTTGAGGGACAGGTTTATTTATATATATATGCATATAGATGTCCATGTCTATAGCTCTGACAACGACTCCAAGAGGATAAATTCTGAGTCTCATCACCAGCCAGTCTGACTAGCTTCGTCTAGTCAGAAGGGCACGAACTGAGGAAGCCTCTTGGATGAGAGGCGAAACATCTTCACGGATATATACCAAGTCCAGTTGCACTTGATCCAACTCCTTTGGATAACCATGACCTGGATGAATGAGAACATTCACAGACATCTTGACGATTAACCGTTCTGATAATCGACAGATTAGATGAGAGCGACAACCATTAACAAAAAGGTTCAAAAAGTATCAGTTCAAAGGGACACTTCCAAATTCTGGTGCCCCCACTTTCTCGCCAAATCCCTACAATAAAACAAAACTCTCCAGTCACTGGAACATCTCTCTTTTTTTCAGACCATGTGGTTTACCCAATTTCTCTTTAGAAAATCAGTCAAGGCAGATTCACAAGTTTGCTACCTGGTATTGGTCTCACACACACACACACACACACACACACACACACACACACACACACACACACACACGCACACATGTCTCAAAGGTCCGGTTAAGTAGACATTCAATCATTGAGGACCTTTTCCTGCTGGCTGCTCCATTGAGTGGCTTTTATACACATACTCTCCCTCACACTAATGCACAAACACACACTGTTCCACACATACACAGCTGCGTGGCACACTATTGATTCTCAGTGTTGTGCTTGTTTAAACAAGACAGTAATAATGGAGCAGCGCTGTTTAGCCTGCTCATTGGACTGTGACTGGCTAACATTGATTGTTGTCTTCTGCTTCAGAAAAATGCATTTTGAGTGTGTGTGTGTGTTGTGTGTGTGTGTGTGTTTTCTTCTCCCTGTGTTTGTGTTTGCTCACTAATCCTGTGTTTCTGGCTGCTTGTCTACGTGTATTTGTGGGGATGTGTGTTCAAATAGATGTGAATATTTTTGCACATTTGAGTGGGGACGAATGCAGAAGCTAGACTTGAATGGGATGGAGTAGAAGTTAAGAAATACTTATATTTCTTGCAGCAAGTTATTTCTCCAAGTTTTTTTTTTCCTTTTTCTTGACGTCTTGTTTTAAAGGTCGAAGTCAGTCTAGGCTGCAGAGAAACGAGGAGAGATCATAGAACACTTAGAAAACAGTGAAAGAGATGGAGAGATGGATATAGTTTTGCTGTTGTTTGGCGATGTTGGCTTGTCCTATCAAACTAGAGAGCAAAAAAGACAGAGGGGGAGTCACCAAGGTCAGCCAAGACATGAACAAGGACAAAGGTTAGAGACGGGGAATTGGAACGAGGGAGGGAGTAGAGAAGCAAACAGCGTAGAAGGATGGAAATGAGAGACAAAAAGCTGGAAGGAGTGAGGGGGAGAGAGTTGAGAAAACCCCATCTTATATCTTAAGGCCTCTGTCAAACTCAGGAGCATCATTTCAGTAATATTTCATGTCTGCAGTGCTTACGCCCATCTATAAAGAATAACCAAGGCCCTTCAACATCACTCAGCGGTCTGATTCTCTTGCTGCAAAATAAAAGCACCCTTTACCCTAGAGTGTGTTGCGGAGTTAGTTATAGATGCTTTTGCCAGGTGTCCTGATGCCCGAACACACTAAAAGTGAACATCTTAATAGATAATTATCTTCGTTGTCTTAATGGACAGGCAGGAACACCAGCAGAAAGGAGCCAGAGATCTGGGGGGGGGGGCACTCACATTGTTCTATAAATTTAGAATATATTCTTTACAATATAATGACACCTTGGTTGATGGCACAATGAAGAGGGTGAAGATACAGACTTTGGAAAATCAAAGCAAATGATCATATGGATATATAGTAGCCCTTTTTTGAAGCCATGGAGGAAGTGTTCAAAGCCATCTCCCTCATTAATGTACAGTAGTTATGGTATATGCAGACTGCTCTATGGTGGAGTGCTGCATTAACTACAAACAAGCTCAGTGCCTGTAATTGGCAGGTCTCATAATAATTATACGTAGGGATGCTAATGTGAGACCAAAAAAGTTATCATGAAGTGCTCAGGACACGGCAGCCGGGCAGACTAAGCTTAACTGCTAGCCCATGCAGACCGGCAGTTCAGACAGTCATCCTGGCGTTTGCTCTCTTGGACAGTGGATTATTTATTTATTTATTTATTTATTTATTTAATATGTTGGATATATGCATTTTGTAGTTTTTTTTTTTTTAGTTTGGATATATGTGTTCTTGTAGTTTGGATATGTGTTTTTGTCTTTGTGTTGCACTGCTGTGGGCTGGGGAAACGATATTTCGTTTCATTTCATGTGCGCAGGTGCATGGACTGAAACGACAAATAAATATTCCTGATTCATTGTCACGCAAGGTGACCACTAATTTTTTTCGTTTTTCACTTTAGATGGGGAGGTAGCTATTGAGATGGGAATGTATTTATTGAGGGAAGCCTTGGCCAACGCTGGCCACCCCCTTAGGTCTGCTCTTGTGAATAATCCATCCAAGACACAAGATTGGGTATGCCTGTGATATGTCAGAGTCATTAAGCTACTGTACTGTGCTGACTCAACCATATGTTTGGGTATTCATGAATGTGCCATATAGGTGTCATGGAACTCGTACTTTATTGTCATCAAGTGCTATTAACTGAGATTCAAGTACCATGCAGCCTTCAAAAAGAATCATAGGATCTGTGCATTTGATTTATCCAGGTCTGTTTTGCTGTAATACAAGGTTATGCAGTCTAAAATTTTCATGCCTAAAGCCTCACAAGCCTTCATGAATAATTCATCTGATTTTTCATATTGAAATTGGTCATTTGTTTCCATGCCAAAGCTCTGTAACGGGAGTATTACAAAAGGCTTTGGCACCCAGTGATGAATCATCAAGATGTTTTTGAATTGACTCTGAGAGCCCCTCATGCTAGTTATGTTTTAATCATAACAAACAGATTGTCCAGGGCACCTCAGACATCTCAGCGCTTCCCTTATCCCTGGTTCAGGGCTCGAATTGGTCTCCCCGAGACTCCCAGAGAGCTGCTTGGTTTGCACTTTCTCGCCTATCATTAAAAGATATTCCAGTTTTCTAGAAATGCACAAAAATCTGCATGGGCACACAATGCACATTCACATACAGACACTTGAATGTACAATATGCCGCATGCATCCACACACAGACACAAACGCATACACATACAAACATAACTGGCGTAGAGGTCAGCTGTTAGAAAATGATGCATTACCTCGATTCCTGCAAGCACGCGTCAAAAGGTTTACTTGCTGTTCCTCACCCCTGTGTTCTCCGCTCACTCTCCCCGGCTTCCTCCATCGCTTACCCCTCCTCGCTCGCCTTTCAAGCAATAGAAACACACGCACACACACACACACACACACACACACAATCTCATACATGTATGCGCGTGACACACAAAATGTCACACACGCATGAACACACGTAAACACACACACACACAAGCAGACAGGCATACACATTAAAGCTCATCCGTACTGCATTCCACCCGCTTGTGTCGTGCAATGTTGGATGGTAAAGAAAAGATAGGCAATGTATTTGGGCATCCGGGTAGCGTGACGGTCTATTTCGTTGCCTACCAACACGGGGATCGGCGGTTCGAATCCCTGTGTTACCTCCGGCTTGGTTGGGTGTCCCTACAGACACAATTGGCCGTGTCTGCGGGTGGGAAGCTGGATGTGGGTATGTGTCCTGGACGCTGCACTAGCGCCCCCTCTGGTCGGTCGGGGTGCCTTTTCGGGGGGGGGGGGCTGTGGGGAATAGTGTGGTCCTCCCACGTGCTCCGTCCCCCTGGCGAAACTCCTCAATGTCAGGTAAAAAGAAGTGGCCGGCGACTCTCGGAGGAGGCATGTGGTAGTCCGCAGCCCTCCCCGGATCGGCAGAGGGGGTGGAGCAGCGACCAGAACGGCTCGGAAGAGTGGGGTAATTGGCCAGATACAACTGAGGAGAAAAAGGGGGAAAAAAAAAATTTAGGAAATGCGAAAAAAGGAAAATAAGAAAAACATCAAGAACACACAAACACATTCTTTATAAACTTTTACTCTCCAACATTTACTACAAAAAATAATTATCAAAAGTTATTACGCACACCACACACACAGTGTTACTAATATCATATATATACACTCACTGGCCACTTTATTAGGTACACCTTGCTAGTACCGGGTTGGACCCCCTTTAGCCTTCAGAACTGCCTTAATCCTTCGTGGCATAGATTCAACAAGGTACTGGAAACATTCCTCAGAGAGTTTGGTCCATATTGACATGATAGCATCACGCAGTTGCTGCAGATTTGTCGGCTGCACATCCATGATGCGAATCTCCCGGTCCACCACATCCCAAAGGTGCTCTATTGGATTGAGATCTGGTGACTGTGGAGGCCATTTGAGTACAGTGAACTCATTGTCATGTTCAAGAAACCAGTCTGAGATGATTCGAGCTTTATGACATGGCGCGTTATCCTGCTGGAAGTAGCCATCAGAAGATGGGAACACTGTGGTCATAATAAAGGGATGGACATGGTCAGCAACAATACTCAGGTAGGCTGTGGCGTTGACACGATGCTCAATTGGTACTAAGGGGCCCAAAGTGTGCCAAGAAAATATCCCCCACACCATTACACCGCCACCACCAGCCTGAACCGTTGATATAAGGCAGGATGGCTCCATGCTTTCATGTTGTTGACGCCAAATTCTGACCCTACCATCCGAATGTCGCAGCAGAAATCGAGACTCATCGGACCAGGCAACGTTTTTCCAATCTTCTATTGTCCAATTTTGGTGAGCCTGTGCAAATTGTAGCCTCAGTTTCCTGTTCTTAGCTGACAGGAGTGGCACCCGGTGTGGTCTTCTGCTGCTGTAGCCCATCTGCCTCAAGGTTCGACGTGTTGTGCGTTCAGAGATGCTCTTCTGCATACCTCGGTTGTAATGAGTTGTTATTTGAGTTACTGTTGCCTTTCTATCAGCTCGAACCAGTCTGGCCATTCTCCTCTGACCTCTGGCATCAACAAGGCATTTTTGCCCACAGAACTGCCGCTCACTGGATATTTTCTCTTTTTCGGACCATTCTCTGTAAACCCTAGAGATGGTTGTGCGTGAAAATCCCAGTAGATCAGCAGTTTCTGAAATACTCAGACCAGCCCGTCTGGCACCAACAACCATGCCACGTTCAAAGTCACTTAAATCACCTTTCTTCCCCATTCTGATGCTCTGTTTGAACTGCAGCAGATCGTCTTGACCATGTCTACATGCCTAAATGCATTGAATTGCTGCCATGTGATTGGCTGATTAGAAATTTGCGTTAACGAGCAGTTGGGCAGGTGTGCCTAATAAAGTGGCTGGTGAGTGTGTATGTATGTATATATATATACACTACCGTTCAAAAGTTTGGGATCACCCAAACAATTTTGTGTTTTCCATGAAAAGTCACACTTATTCACCACCATATGTTGTGAAATGAATAGAAAATAGAGTCAAGACATTGACAAGGTTAGAAATAATGATTTGTATTTGAAATAAGATTTTTTTTACATCAAACTTTGCTTTCGTCAAAGAATCCTCCATTTGCAGCAATTACAGCATTGCAGACCTTTGGCATTCTAGCTGTTAATTTGTTGAGGTAATCTGGAGAAATTGCACCCCACGCTTCCAGAAGCAGCTCCCACAAGTTGGATTGGTTGGATGGGCACTTCTTTGAGCAGATTGAGTTTCTGGAGCATCACATTTGTGGGGTCAATTAAACGCTCAAAATGGCCAGAAAAAGAGAACTTTCATCTGAAACTCGACAGTCTATTCTTGTTCTTAGAAATGAAGGCTATTCCATGCGAGAAATTGATAAGAAATTGAAGATTTCCAGGCTCTAACCAGAGTAGAAAAAGAAGTGGGAGGCCGCGTTGCACAACTGAGCAAGAAGATAAGTACATTAGAGTCTCTAGTTTGAGAAACAGACGCCTCACAGGTCCCCAACTGGCATCTTCATTAAATAGTACTTGTTAGAGCCTGTTTGTGCTGTCCTCTGAAGGGAGTAGTACACACCGGTGTAGGAAATCTTCAATTTCTTAGCAATTTCTCGCATGGAATAGCCTTCATTTCTAAGAACAAGAATAGACTGTCGAGTTTCAGATGAAAGTTCTCTTTTTCTGGCCATTTTGAGCGTTTAATTGACCCCACAAATGTGATGCTCCAGAAACTCAATCTGCTCAAAGAAGTGCCCATCCAACCAATCCAACTTGTGGGAGCTGCTTCTGGAAGCGTGGGGTGCAATTTCTCCAGATTACCTCAACAAATTAACAGCTAGAATGCCAAAGGTCTGCAATGCTGTAATTGCTGCAAATGGAGGATTCTTTGACGAAAGCAAAGTTTGATGTAAAAAAAATCTTATTTCAAATACAAATCATTATTTCTAACCTTGTCAATGTCTTGACTCTATTTTCTATTCATTTCACAACATATGGTGGTGAATAAGTGTGACTTTTCATGGAAAACACGAAATTGTTTGGGTGATCCCAAACTTTTGAACGGTAGTGTATATATATGAACTTTTGTATGTTGCACCTCTCCCTCCCCCATTGGACATTGTGCACGTGATGTGCATGACGAGGCAGTAAATGATATGTCCTTTCCTCAAGTAGCGTTATTGGCAGTTGATTGCTTATGGCACGAAACGGGTTTGTACTGTCTCATAAAGAATTTACTTGAATCATTGGATTATACACACACACACACACACACACACACACACACATACATATATATCACCTTTCATATAATATCACCTTTTTTTGTCAAACTAATCGAAAAAATAACCACTGAAACCAAAGTGAGGCATGGGGGTTTTTTTGCCTTTAATGTTGGCTGGTTCCTCTTGAGCTGTTTAGGATGCTACTCTTACTCTTTTAATCTCTCCCCCTTTCTCTCTATCTTTCTCTTTATTTCCACAACTCAGCATTTTCTCTCCTTTAGCCGCAAAGGGCAGAGGCACCCCTGAGGAATGAGATATGTGTGTGTGTGTGTGTGTGTGCGTGTGTGTGTGGGAGAGAGAGAGAGAGAGATTGAGAGAGAGTTGTGAATATGTATTTGTGTCTGAGAAAGAAAGATAAGGTTGAGAAAAGGATTGTGCATCTGCATGTAGTATCTATGTGGATTTTTCTACATGCGCATTTGTGTATCACCGTTGCCCAGGCCCTCTAATTGGGACATGGTTTCTGTTGGTGCTGTGTGCCGCCGACCAATTTGATGCAAGTCCCACATGAGCGTCGCTGTAAATCTTGATTATGGTATTAAGCCTGCCTTGCTGGTCCGGGCTTCAGCACAACACGCACCTACACAGAAAGAGTCCAGACACTGCTCATTAATGTAAGAAAGATACACACACACACACACACAATAGTCCGGACGGTAACTTTTAATGTGGCACATGCAGACCTCTGTGGCACTTATTACAGCTTAGACTCTACCATTCGAGTTTCAGAGCGCCCTGGAGATATATAGTGCACGTACAGAAATGCAAAATGCACTACACATCAAGACAAGTTCAAAGAGACGGTCTTAATGCAAAATAAAAAAGTGCTGAGATTTTAATACATCAGCATATTGCCGACATATTTGGGGTAGAAGAAGAATAGCACGCCAGCAGCCAATTAAAACGTGCAACTAAGTGGCGTGACGGTCAGACGTAATGTGACACAGCGCGTTAGAGAGTTGGGTTAGTTTCAGGCGAGAACTGTGAAGGATCGTCAGTTGGCACAGGCTGTCAGTGTCACAGGAGAGACGCAGCGTTGTCTCCAATGTCAAAAACCACAAGTTAAAGTGAAACCGTTGTATCAGCAAGATTCGAACATGTACAGATTGGGGGGGGGGGGTTTCGGGTTTACCCCCCCCCCCGAAATTTTTTCTGACAGTTCCAAACTGCTTATTCACGAACCTAAGTTTAGTGCAGCACAGCTATATCAGACAACACTGGTTTTGTGCAGTTCCTGTGCTGCTGAATGACTCCCATACATGTGCAGTGAGTTTATCATAAACCAATCAGTAAGGTACCTGGATTTTTAACCACCCTCTTTCTTTGAGAGACAGATTGAACAAGTCACGTCACTCATCTTGTGTAATCATGTATGCTATTGGCCATACAATCTTATCTTACAGCAAGCCAATCATAACTGAGCTATTATGCGAATGCATTGTTCAGTTCGAAAGGGAATCGTTAGCTAGCCGTGATCATCACTAATGTTAGCTAGGTAGCTACCTGAATAGTTAGCTAGCTGCAATGGATCAAACGAAAAAGAGCAAAAAAAAAAAAAAACAACAAAAAAATCAGCGACTTCTTCCTTCCCCCGAAAAAGTCCAAAGCCCCTGAATCTGATCTTGTCGGTGACGGCGGCATTTCTGGCGGAGTATCTAACGGTTGATACGACGATGGTGCAAGCAGAGGAGGCCGCGGCGGGGGATCAGACAGCACAGGAGGCGCCGCCGGTAGCGGCTGCTGTTAACGTTTCACTGAAGTCTGACGTAATGGACTATGTTTCACAAAGACAAAGTAAGGGACTTTCAGATGAGCACAGGAGAAACATTTATTCATCTGACTGGACGCCCTTAACTGGACATTCATTCCCGTGAATGAAGGTAGGCTAAGTTTTCAGCGTCATTGGTTGAACCAGTATACCTGGCTAGTTTCTTCGGCACAGGCGGATGGTTGCTTCTGCAAGCATTGCCTTTCGTTTGCGGTGGACAGTTTGGGCAAAGGGGGCAATACTACATGCGGAAGGTTAGTCAGTGTACTATTCTCGAACTGGAAGCATGCATCACAAGCATTTAGAGACCATGCAAAGAAAAAATACCACATTGATGCAAGCGTTAGAGCTGACCACTTTGAACAGATTCTTCAAAACAAAACTGAAGACATATCACTGAAATTGGACTCTGAGAAGAAAAGACAGGTTACAGAAAACAGGGGAAAACCGAAGAGCATAATTAAAACCACAATTTTCTGTGGTCATCAAGAACTTGCGCTACGAGGGCATGTGGATTCGGGGCCAGTTGGGCTTGATCAGCCCACACACAACGATGGGCATTTCAGAGCGCTACTTAGATTTAGGGCACTAGCTGGCGACAAAGCTCTGTTCCAGCACCTCGGTCACTTCCATGCGAATGCAAGCTATTGCAGTCCCGAAACGCAGAATGAGATTATCAACACTATAGGTGATATCATGACAAGTAAACTAGTCCAGAAAATAAATGCAGCATTTTTTTTTTATGTGGTTAAGTACAATGATGGCAAATATGCAATCAGAGAGGACTTTCTGTCATTTGTAGACACAGAAGTGTTGACTGGAGAAGCAATTGCCAATTCTATTGATGGACAGATCACGAAAGCAGGTACTGATGTACGATTCTTACGTGGTCAGAGCTATGACGGGGCCTCTGCCATGAGTGGCCGTATTAACGGGGCACAGGCAAAACTGAAAGAAAAGAATAAGCATGCTGTGTATGTGCACTGTGCAAGTCGCATTCTAAATCTGGTGTTGAACAAATGCTGTACAGTTCAGTTAGTGAGAAATTGCTTTGGCATTGTGTCTGAAATTTGCCACTTTTTTTCATGATTCCGCCCTCCGATCCGCCTGCTTGAGACAGGAAATACAGCGGCTTATGCCTGATCAAAAGAAAACCAGACCCTGCTCCCTGTGTGAAACAAGATGGGTAGAGCGTCAGGAAGCCATATTCACTTTTAATGAGCTATATGAGCCAGTGAGATCTAGCCTGATAAAGATTAGTGACACATTCTCTGGTGATTCATCTGTTAAAGCTAACCAGCTTTTCAGTGCAATCGATAAAACTGAATTCATGCTTACAATGAATGTCTGCGAGAAGATGCTTGCTAAAACATTCCACATATCCCAGTTTCTTCAAAAAGAAATCTGCGACCTATTGAGCTGCATCTCTGCTGCAGACGAGGTCAGTAGAAGAAATGCGGTTTGTGAAACTCTTCCAGGAGACATGCGCCAAAGGAGCCAAGTACGAGATAAATTTCCGACCATTGCAAATGGGAAGCAATGTGAGTGACACTGACCCTTTGAAGGCCTGTGAAATCCACCATTGCCAGCAATTTTTTATTCCACCACTGGACTTTTATACATCCCAAATGAAGGAGCGATTCACAAAACACAGGGAAGTCATCTGTAATCTCAGCTCCTTACTCCCACACAATTTGAACACGCTGAACGAGGATTCGGCTGAGAAAGTTTATCAGCTGTATCCCGACGAAGTGACAGATCATCTGAGTGTTGTTCAGGCTGAAATCGAGTCATGGAGGGCTAAATGGGCCAATGCAACTCCTGTGCCACAAAATGCACTTGACACATTAAATGCCTCCAGTGAACATATCTATCCCACTATGTATATTCAAACGTCTCAGAATTTTCGCAACACTCCCTGTGACCACTGCTCATGCTGAGAGAAGTTTTTCAAGACTGGGGAGAATAAAGGACAAACGGCGCAGCACCATGACTGAAAATTGCCTTAACGGCCTGACTTTGCTCTCCAAGCATAGGGACATCACGGTGACAGTAGAGGAGGTACTGAATGCCTACAGTAGGAAAAGAAGAAGGCTAGCCCTGGTGTTATAAGGTAGATGTTGTTTTATTTATTAGTGTAGACCTATTGAGTTTTCAATGGAACTATCATAAAGGGGAGGGTTTTTTTGCCTGTGTGTTTGTTATGTTATTGATCAGGTTGATGGTACAACAAGTCTTTAATAATCAAATGACAAAAAGATATCCAACCACCTTGTCAGTTCTAGATATCCCTGCTTGTTGTCTCATGTAACTGCATGTTCACCTACTGTCATCCATTCACATAACATAAAACACACATTCGCCACTCCTAAAGGGCTATAATCTGTTACACATTGATGTTTAGTATATTTTCTGACCCCCCCCCCACCGAAATGAATTCCTGGCTACGCCACTGCTGAAGATGTTCTCTCTCAAGTTATTGTATAGAAACGTTACAGTGCTTTTCACCTCCAGAATCCTCCCCCCGTTTTACCTGTATGTTACGTTATATGTAGAGCTGTACTCATATGACCATGGCCTGTGCAACCTTTTAGGGTCAGCAAATTATTTAAGATAACTGTATTTCCCAGACTACAAGTCGCTTCAATGTATAAGTTGTATATGGTGGTGCAGCATGGAGCCTCCTTGCCTTACTGTTTTCGAAACAGTGTCTGTGTGAATTAGCAGACTCGCAAGACAAGCGTCTCTATACTCTGCCTCTGATTGGCTAACCAACGATGGCAACAAGTACTAGCCAATCGGAGGCAGTGTAGGGCGGGTCATAGGGGGGAAAATAAGGCAGATTCGCGATTCAGTATGTCACAAATTGCTACTTTTCTTTACCCGCCACCGTGGCTGGTAGGTTGAGCAAATTCACCCACCAATACGCAAATCCACCCGCATTTGGCGTGTAGCGGGTGCTAATTTCCATCCCTGATATATATATATATATATATATATATATATGTGTGTGTGTGTGTGTGTATATAATTTTGTTTAAAGAAACACTCAACGGTAGGGAAAGTGCTAAAAGAAATCTACTACCACTACTACTACTACTTTTGGCTGCTCCCGTTAGGGGTCGCCACAGCGGATCATCCGTTTCCATTTCTTTCTGTCTTCTGCATCTTCCTCTGTCCCACCAGCCACCTGTATGTGCTCTCTCACCACATCCATAAACCTCCTCTTTGGTCTTCCTCTTTTCCTCTTCCCTGGCAGCTCCATATTCAGCATCCTTCTTCCAATATACCCAGCATCTCTCCTCCACACATGTCCAACAGCAGCATCTTGGTAGGGAAAGTGCTCAACAAATAAGGAGGAAAATAAACCAGTGAGTCAAGTAAGTTTTTTATTAGAAAGTACAAGCCTGTTTCATGCCATAAGCAATCATCAGCACAGACTCCAACACATGCTGAAGTTTTATTTTGTTTAATTTCCCTGTGTCTTTAACACACTGATCAGCATCATATCATGCACAATGACAAAGGCTTTCTATTCTATTCTATTCAACTCAACAAAGTCTTTTCCAGCAACAAAATTATACAGCCAGATAACTCTACAGAAAAGTGTGACACATTCTCGGTCGTGTCTTGTTTAATATGTGCAGGAAGAAGTGCTTTATCTTTCAAGGAGAGCTTACTTTGACCGGGGAGAACAGAGACGGTATGTTACCTCAACCCAGAAGTGTCAGACTTGTGCCCATTGTGATTTGTGCACATTGTCGATCAATAGTTGCACACATTTGTCACAATTAACAAAGCCCAGTTCGTTTCCATCTTTGTCAGTAAAACTGAGACATTTTTCCAAATGTCAGATTGCCTTGCTTTTCTTTTTTATTGTAATGGCCTGCTTTGATCTTCTTTTCAATTTCATTTGTTTACTCCATCCTTCTGGTTAGTGCTAGCTAAATCCCAGGACCCGCAGTTTATTTTTTTGACCGCCTGCACCTGCCCGCAGCAAAACTAAAACTGCCCTACTCCCACGAGATTTGCATTAGGTCCTGTGGGACCCACAGGATCCCAATGCAGTTATATAGTACATCGGTTCTCAACCTGGGGGTTGGGACCCCCAAGGGGGTTGCGGGATTCATTTCTGGGGGTCGCCAGATGGTTGTGATAAAAACAAGCATGAAACTGTCCAGAACCATGGTGCATCAGGTGCGCCGTGGGTCTGAATAGTTTAATTCCCATGGCACGCCTGATGCAAAAAATTGCCGTGCTGTTTCTTTAATTGCTGTGCCATCACAGTATAAAAAGCAGTACGCGCTGCGCTGGCCCTCAGTATATTTCAGTCGATTTTGCGTCACCAGTTTCATATGAAAGTATAGTTCATAATTATCCTCACCAGGGGGTAGCCTAAAGGGAGTATTGAGTTTCGTCGTGTGTGTGTGTGTGTGTGTGTGTGTGTGTGGGAGGGGGCTGTACACAGCTAATCTCGCAAATTACTGGACCTATTAGCCTAAATATTTTTGTGCACAGTTATGACTGTATGATGAAGAACCTCTCATGGTCGTGGTGATTCAAAACCTTCGGAAAACTTGTTCATGCTTTCGCCACTCCCTCTCTTCATTCCCTCTCTAGCTGGCTCGACCAACACTGCTCTGTCGCTGCTAATCTGAGTCAACCGTGCACATATGCGACTCACATCTATGGTTGACTCAGATCAGGCAGTGACATGATCAAATGTTATTAAAATAATTTTGATAATCCAAAAAAATGCAAAAGTTATAAAGGAAAAACTTCCTCTAGGTTGCGGTCAAAATAGGAAGTGTTGCAAAGTCTTATCACTGCTTGATCTGAGTCAACAGTAGATGTGATTCACACATGCGTGACTGTAAATGGACTGGTATGCATATCCCGAAGCTGTGGCAGTGCTTTTCCTATGATTTTTGAAGCCATTTTTACTATCCTTTTCAGTTTTTTGTGGTCCTGTTCAATCAGATTTATTTAACCGATACCACACTACCATGCTGTCTATGGTAGTGTGATAGAAATTGACCAGGGTTTTTGTGGACACTGGATTTTTTTAAGACATGTCAGAAGAAAGAAACCCTAATTGGGATAAGTGGCTTGGATAATGGATGGATGAATGGATGCCAGAAAGTATAGTCTCTGTTGTGTCTTCTTAATGACACAACTGGTGTTTAGAGACTGGGAGAAGGGAGTCTGAAATCTGAATGCCTAAGAATCTGAAGTTCTTCACAATTTCAACAGGGACATCATTGATGTAAACTGGTGTCTTAACCGTTTTGGACTTCCTAATATCAACAATTATCTCCTTTGTTTTCTCAACATTGAAATGGTAAAAATGGTAAATGGACTGCATTTATATAATGCTTTTCTAGTCTACTGACCATTCAAAGCACTTTACAGTGTATGCCTCACATTCACCCATTCACACACACATTCATACACTGATGGTGGAGGCTACCATGCAAGGTGCAAACTTTCTCATCAGTAGCAGTTAAGGGTTTAGTGTCTTGCTCAAGGAAACTTCAACACTCTCTCTACAGGAGCCAGGGATCGAACTAGCAACTGTCCGACAACCCACTCTACCTCCTGAGTCATGCTGCCCATTTAGGGAGAAGTCGTTATCCTGACACCATATGGATAGGTCCCTCACCTCCTTCCTGTAGGCATCTTCATTGTTGTCATTTATCAGTCCAATTACTGTGGTGTCATCTGTGAATGTCACTATGCTGTTATGATATTTGGCAACACAGTCATGTGTGAACAGACTGTAGAGTAAGGAACTAAGGCAACAACACTGTGGTGCTCCTGTGTTGAGAACTATGGTAGATGAGTAGCTGGTACCTGCCCTCACTGTCTGAAGTCTGCCTGTCAGAAAGTCATATAACCATGTACAGATGGAATTACATAGACCAAAGTACCTAAGCTTTAACACCAATTTAGATGTCTGTGAATGTTCTCATTCATCCAGGTCATAGTTATCCAAAGGAATCAAGTGCAACTGGACTTGGTTATATATCCGTGATTTTTAACCAAGACCAATTTAGATGGTACAATGGTGTTAAATGCAGAGCTACAGTCAATAAACAACACTCTGATATAGGTGTTTTTTTTTTCTTCAAGGTGTTTTAACACAGTATGCAGAGCCAGTGACACTGCATCATCCACAGATTTATTTGACCGATGGCAAACTATAGAGGATCATGGTTGGTAGGAATGTTAATATTTATGTATGTCTTAACTAATTTTTCAAAGCATTTCATTATTACTGAGGTATGTAGTCATTAGGACAGGATACAGGGGATTTTTTTGGGTACAGACAAGATATTTATTTTATAATGAAAATAAAGACAGGGTTAGAGTTAGACCAAAATGGTTGCATAGCAAACCTTTTCTTTTTAGGAAGTGCAAACACATATTAGACGTGGTTGCATTCATGTGAGGGTCCGCCTAGGAGGCTGCACATCCACAGACCAACAGGCAAAACGTTTTCATTTAGTTGATTTTTTAGCTTGATTGCTGCATATTTATAACTTTTTTCCCCCATATTTCCCATTCAGTTGACTTGGGTGTTGTGCTAAAGTCATATAATGGCAGGAAAAAAACTTTTTTTCTGTCCGTGTGTGTGTGTTTGTCTGCTGCTAATCTCATAATGCTGGGCCTGTCAGCCCAATAATTTTTGTGCACAGTTACGACTGTAGCATCAAGGACCTCTCATGGTTGTGGTGATTCAAAACCTTAGAAAAACCTGTTTCATACCACAATTGAGTGCTAAATCCTCAGCTGGTTTGTCGCCCAAGTCCGAGCACTGGGGAATTGGAGATGTGCCTGGAGCTGGAGATATGCACTCTATTGAGTGTACTCTTCTAGTTTAAACATTTTTTTTCAAGTGATGTTATCTCAAAACAGGTTTTCATAAGTACATTTTAAAACAATCCATCTCAGAAAAAGTGAAAAATCTTTGTGCCCACATCTTCAAATACAGGAAAGGAATTAGAAGGAATATTCTAGTTAAGCATGTTAAGTGTATTGCATAATAGATCAATAGACAGATAGATACTGTAGGTAGATGCATAGACATCTATTCATGTTTCTGTACTGTTAAATAGACTTACTTGCTGAAACTATATAAGCAGTCTTTAATCTTCACTCTTTTTGCTAATGCAAATGCTGTATCAGCCAAGTGCCATAAAAGCTAATGAGAGTAATGGGGTCTAGTGTACTCAGTGATGTGCCCAACATAAAGGGAATATGGGGGTTTAGACATACTGTAATATATGGGAATGGATTCTTGCAGCTGTTCCTGCTGGCTGGGTCTCAATTTATGTCCCATCTCTCACAGCAGATGGAAAATATTATGATGCTAATGATGAGAGAGAAGGAAAGAGAAAGAAACAGACATGTATCAGTTACATAGACTATACAACAGTAAAAGTAACAGACAGAGAGAGAGGGGGATAGACAGAGAATGGAGTACCCTGTGTTTGCTTCTTATGCAATCGGGTCTCAGTTACGTGTTCTTGCCCTTGCTTGCCAAAGTCTCTGTGAAGTGATTTATTTGCAGCTGACAATTAAGAGTGTCATAAGGAGGCTCTTCTGTTTCTCACTGATGTATTCTCTTTTAGGTTTAATCCATCAGAGGACACAGAACATGAATGACTAATCCCATCACTCCCCCGATGAAAAGACTAGAGCATTTGGTATTAAGAGTTAAAATCTTCAGATCATAAGTGGTGATCCCCCTTGGTTAACTTTTACAGTACCAGCCACTCAGAATTGCTGCCCCCTGCCCGTTTCACCCATTGAAATTGATTGAGCCAGCGGGGATCTGCTTGTTATACTCATGAGCATGGTTGACACTGCCATCGGGGTGTGTGTGTGTGTGTGTGAGAGAGAAAGAGACAGACAGAATACGTGAGGTATTAATTGGAAAGCACTTTCGAAAAAAAGCACTATATAAGTGTAGTCCATTTACCATTCCATTTGCTTATTGTCAGATGATATAGTCATTTTTCAAATGACTGGATCATCAATGCATTTTAAACAATAATGCAATGATTTATCTTAACATTCAGTCCCTTTTGCTTAAATTTTTTTAAACACAGTTCCAAATGACCGGCTCTTTTTGAAATCATGTTATGATGATGTGGTCAGAAAGTATTCAGCGCTTCCCTTTATTATGATTACCATAAGAAAATCTTAACCGGCAAATTGTTGATAAGATGGAAAAAATTATTTCCCCAGATTCTTGAAACTGCATCGGATTCAACAGGGTTGCTGTCTAATGCTTAGTATGTGGGACACCTTCCTAAGGTGTTACTACTGAACAACATAGCAGATATTTGCTGTTAATAATGTCCACAAGTCTCTTCTCCCAACTATATGTTCATGTTCCCCTAGTCTGTGAAAGAAAGAAAGCTTTAATATATATATACACACACTTATACTTAAATTTAAATTTTGATTTCTGGTGAGAAAAACGTAAAAGGGAATGAAGCATTTTAGCAGCATATACAACCAAGAAAATCTAAACACACACACACACACACCACCCTGTTCCTATTCTCGATAATCCCCCTCCTTAACAAATTGTCTGAGAGTTTAGAGTTTGTTAGGGGAAACGAGGGGGAATTTAATCAGCGTGACACCAGCAGGGGAATCTAATAAGGGAGACACCAGTGGGGCTTGTTTAACGATTTTCTCCCTCCGCCTTTTTCAATTAGGCTACCTTGCTGTGATCTCTGCTGAGCCTGTCGCTCTCGTTTTCTATCTTCCTCCTTCTCTCTCAATCTAGATCTAACTCTGTCCTCTCCTTTCTCTTTATATCGCTCCCTTTACATCAGCGGTCCCCAGCCACCGGGCCACGGACCAGCACCGGGCTGCAAAGCATTTGCTACCGGGCCGCGAGCAAACAATATGATTCAGCAAAATAAACAAATAAGATGATAAAAAACCAAAATAAAATTGAATAGTAAACCTACACTCACCGGCCACTTTATTAGGCACACCTGTCCAACTGCTCGTTAACGCAAATTTCTAATCAGCCAATCACATGGCAGCAACTCAATGCATTTAGGCATTTAGACATGGTCAAGACGATCTGCTGCAGTTCAAACCGAGCATCAGAATGGGGAAGAAAGGTGATTTAAGTGACTTTGAACGTGGTGTGGTTGTTGGTGCCAGACGGGCTGGTCTGAGTATTTCAGAAACTGCTGATCTACTGGGATTTTCATGCACAACCATCTCTAGGGTTTACAGAGAATGGTCCGAAAAAGAGAAAATATCCAGTGAGCGGCAGTTCTGTGGGCGAAAATAACTTGTTGATGCCAGAGGTCAGAGGAGAATGGCCAGACTGGTTCGAGCTGATAGAAAGGCAACAGTAACTCAAATAACCACTCATTACAACCGAGGTATGCAGAAGAGCATCTCTGAATGCACAACATGTCGAACCTTGAGGCAGATGGGCTACAGCAGCAGAAGACCACACCGGGTGCCACTCCTGTCAGCTAAGAACTGACAATAGAAAATTGGACAATAGAAGATTGGAAAAACGTTGCCTGGTCTGATGAGTCTCGATTTCTGCTGCGACATTCGGATGGTAGGGTCAGAATTTGGCGTCAACAACATGAAAGCATGGATCCATCCTGCCTTGTATCAACGGTTCAGGCTGGTGGTGGTGGTGTAATGGTGTGGGGGATATTTTCTTGGCACACTTTGGGCCCCTTAGTACCAATTGAGCATCGTGTCAACGCCACAGCCTACCTGAGTATTGTTGCTGACCATGTCCATCCCTTTATGACCACAGTGTTCCCATCTTCTGATGGCTACTTCCAGCAGGATAACGCGCCATGTCATAGAGCTCGAATCATCTCAGACTGGTTTCTTGAACATGACAATGAGTTCACTGTACTCAAATGGCCTCCACAGTCACCAGATCTCAATCCAACAGAGCACCTTTGGGATGTGGTGGACCGGGAGATTCGCATCATAGATGTGCAGCCGACAAATCTGCAGCAACTGCGTGATGCTATCATGTCAATATGGACCAAACTCTCTGAGGAATGTTTCTAGTACCTTGTTGAATCTATGCCACGAAGGATTAAGGCAGTTCTGAAGGCAAAAGGGGGTCCAACCCGGTACTAGCAAGGTGTACCTAATAAAGTGGCCAGTGAGTGTATATCATCACAGGCTATTATTGCTGTCATTACATTGAACTTGGCACAGTCTGTCTGTGCTGCACCTTTCCTCACAATCCCCAGTCACGCCACAACAGGATGAGAATGATGACGTTAAACTTGAGTCATGCAATGCACACGAGGTCATCAGTCGGTCATCACCCACTCACCTAATCGACGTGCGTGTTGCCATTAGCTAACTAGTTAGCTACCATGAGTAAAAAAACAAACTTCGCTTGAGAGTTTCTTCGGAAGAGGTAGAGGAAATAAAAGGTGTAACGATACTGATAACACAGAGACAGCAGATGCCAAGACTGCAAAAAGAAAAAAATAAAGCTTCCTTCAAAAGGAAATACGAGTTGTACATAAAATATGAGTTATAATCGGTTTATAACCCCCTTGAAAGATGGTTATGATTGGTTGAGCGTGAATACTGTCGTCACAGAAGAGACGGAGGGTAACCCTAACTGTGACCCCAACCCTAACCCATACTGCCTTCCCTTCTGACGCCGATAGCTAACGTTAGCCGTCTCCTCCGTCGCTTCTGTATGACGACAGTACAACGAGCACTACGTCTCTTCTGTATGACGACAGTGTTCATACTCAGCCAATCATTGCACAGACAGACGAATATTAATGAGATCTTTCAAGGGCTTACCTGTAATTTGTAAAACATGGCTTTAGTGCAACCCATGACTCGCATGTCATGACCGTCTTTTGCAGTGAAACAAGCCCAGGGCTCCCAGTGATTCAGTGATATTGGTGAGTCGCAATGTTTTTAATATATGTATGCGAGGAAAATATGCAGTGTTTGATATCCAAACGTTACCTTAAATGTTATGATGCTATTGACTTATAAACCTAACCTATATTCCAGTCTTGATTACCACCGTCCCTTCCTCTTGCCGCCGGTCCGCAATAACATTGCCGATATTAATACCCGTCCGCTGCGCCAAAAAAAAAAAGGCCGGGGACCCCTGCTATAAATGGCTATGTACAGTGTTCTTTCTCTTTGGCTTCTTGCAATTTCACTCACCCTTTCTCCCTCTCTTTTTCACTGTAGTGAACAGTAAATTTATTAAAAGGAAGAGCGTTAACAATGGCTGCTTTTCTGTGGAGAAAGATAAGTTATTCAACATTACATATGATTTAGAAGCTGTTGTTTATGTAGTGCCACTGACTGTTGACTACCTTGGGTCCACATTTTGTAATGTATCTCAGTGGGGCAGTCAGAATTCAGTAAACAATGCACATTGTTATATTTCAGCAATTTAGTGTAACTTTGCTTTCGGCAAGATGTGAATGTCCCCATTTGAAAAGTTAAACATTGTGTCACCAAATCTATAAAACATGCAGAGAATGACGTTTTATACACTTAAATCATGCATTTGCAATTCATAACGTATGCTGTTATTTTTGCCTGATCATTGGAAAAAAAAAAGGTTTACATTTGCCCAGCTACATCTGAAGAAATTCAACCTATGTGATAATGACCATGATATTAAGAATGAAAAAAAAAAAGAATTAGGTTGCAAACTTTGACCTTCTGACAGTCTGTAGGTCACATTACTTCTAACTCAGTAGCTAACTGGTTCTTCTGCTCTGACCCAGCCCAGCAACGTGCACATCTCTCTCTAACGCTCCCTCTTTCAATTGAAAGGTTTGTCTTTCTCCTCTCCCTATCTGCCTGAGACTCTCTCTCTCTCTCTCTCTCTCTCTCTCTCTCTCTCTCTCTCTCTCTCTCTTTCTCTCCCACACACACACACACACATCTCTCTCTACCACATGGCCTGAAGGAGTGTCTTACTCCTGTGTCTGGACTGTCAGGGACAGTTATGTCTTCATTTGGTTACCTCCGGTGACAGAGCATTCCGCTACCCCAGTGATAAGCCATTCTGTTTCCCCTGGTGACAGGACATTCCATTGCCCATGGTGACAGGGGTGGGAATCATCAGGCTTTAGCTAGTACCGCAGAGCTCCCCTGGCATGACACACAGGCACGCCAAAGGTGAACTCTGTGTGGGGGTGTGTGTGGTTGTGCAATTTTGTGTTTGGGTGTTAAATTGCCTCTTCTAGAGGTCTTCACAAGTGTAATGCAATTACTATAAAGCTTAGCATTTATAAATTGTCGTGTTAGGGCTAAGGAAGTGAACGTAAGTCACAAGTACAGTAACAAACATTTTATTTGTGTGTGGATTTGTGTATTCATTGGTGAGTACAAAGGAGAGTGTAAGGAAACGAGGAGAGAAAAAGGGTAGTGAAGGGTAAGACAGTATGCACTTTGCAGAGCAGTAGATCTGACAAGAGTGCCTGTTGTCATTATCTGCAACCTTTACTGTGATATCTGCCCTTTCCCACGTTTCTTCGTCTGTTCTTCCCCATTCTAGATATACCAAGATGTTATTAACCTAAGCATTCACTTCTGGAACTAAGCTTATCACTCAGAGATTTGTGCAAATTTAGGGGACAGTTGTTCTCAGCTAGCAAGAGAAAAAAAATAGACAGGGAATGATCAGTTGATAAAAAGATCTTATTTGTAATTGTAGTTGTAAATGGTTGCTCCAGGATGGATTGAGGGATTGAGTTGTAGAGAACTTGAAGACAGTTGCATGCCTTTGCCAGCTTCTCAGAGGGGGGTCAGCAATAAATCAGAAACTGGATCTCCGTAACCCTTCTTACACACACACACACACACACACACACACACACACACACACACACACACACACACACACACACACACACACACAACCACTATATATCCCCAGCTTACATTATGTTCTTATGTTAACCATTTGCTTTGGTTATATTGCAAAGATTTTTCCTCCCTGACATGACATGAAAGAGTTGATCAAAAATAGATTGATTGCTATAGTGTTTGCTATATTTTTCCATCCATATGCTACTTTAAGTAGCTAATTTGTAGCAATCATTTGTGGAACTGAATTTATTTGTAGAATTGTGGAAGTCCGATCTAACCCTGTTCTTGTCTGACTGTTCGTCTTAGGCTAATAGTGTTTACTCACTTAGGCTCTCGTTCACTCAGTAACACAGCTGCCTACACAGAACATGAGCATTGTTTCTATTCAAATGTCATGCAAATTTCAAGTAATTTTCTTTATAAAAAAATTTGATAAAATGTCATGCATATCAGTGTTCTCTGTCAAGGTTGCACCACATGGTGTATCAAAGAACTTCCACCAACAAATGTTTTGTAAATAAACAGCCTCCCTGTGCACAGGGTTGTGACAAGACTATGACATCAGAAGGACGCCAATAATAGCTGTTCGGCACCAACAGCTAGCATAACAGCTCAAAAGTACTTAAGAGCTGTCTTCAAGACCTGCTTCACATTAGTGAATTTGCCATCTGCACCTGGTCTTCTTCCAGACAGTGTTCAAAGATGAAGATTTAATCACTTTTTACTGACACACAGGTTTCCACCTAAAGTGATCACAAAAAAAAAACAACTTTGTGATATTTAGGATTTTTATCAAAATTTTGGCTTTCCGTATAGAGTTTATTTGCAGCTTTAGAGTTCACACAAAAACACGTTGATGGAAAAATAACTAGATTTAACATCGCAGAAGATATGTTTTTGTTATTTTAATTTCATCACTTGCTATTTCAAGGTGATTGTGCGGAGATCTGATCTCACTTAAGTAAAACCATATTGCGTCACATTCACCACAGATGGATCATGTCGTCTTTGGCTGTGTTTATTTAAATTTGTGTCCTTTAAATTTAAACATCTGTCTCAAATACATTTCCCCACTCGTCGTCCTTCGGTTGTTGTAATACTTTCGTACTCATTCTGATTGGTTTGAGCAAAGGTCAATTCTAATGAAAATGTAAGCCAGACAATCTCCAGATCAGGTCTGTATGATCAATTGCCATGCAGAAATTGAAAATCTAATGGTGTTGTAGCTTCATAAATAGGGATGACAAAAGTTGCATGCGTGTCTTGTAAAACTTTTAACCTACGTGGAAAAAGATAAGCTTGCAGTACCAGGATTTACATATACTACCATATCCAGATGTGAAAAATATTTTTCGCTTTCCTTGATTTTTTTTTTCTTGTAAAAAATATTCTTTGAATACATATCTAAATAAAAAAGGTGGGGGAAACATTAGCAGTTAGCATGATGAACATTTCTTGAAAATTGAATTTGTCAGTTCAAGTGTTCATTCATCAAACCAGGTCTTGTGGGCAGAACACAGGGCAGGAAAAAAAGAAGAGACAAATAAGGAAGATGAGAGGAAACGAGGACAATATGAAAGACAGATTGGCTACAAAAGTAACAAACCAAATTGTGACAATCTACTTCTACTACTACTACTACAACAACTACTACTACTACTTTCAGCTGTTCCTGTTAGGGGTCGCCACAGCAGATCATCCGTTTTCATTTCTTCTGTCCTCTGCATCTTCCTCTATCACACCAGCCACCTGCATGTCCTCCCTCACCACATCCATAAACCTCCTCTTTGGCCTTCCTGTTTACCTCTTCCATGGCACCTCCATATTCAGAATCCTTCTCCCAATATACCCAGCATCTTTCCTCAACACATGCCCAAGCCATCTCAATCTGCCTCTCTTGCTTTGTCTCCAAACCATCCAACTTGAGCTGTCCCTCTAATATAATAGTTCCTAATCATGTCCTTCTTCATCACTCCCAATGAAAATCTTAGCATCTTCAACTCTGCTACCTCCAGCTTCACCTTCTGTCTTTTCATCAGTGCCACTGTCTCCAAACCATATAACATAGCTGGTCTCACAACCGTCTTGTAAACCTTCCCTTTCACTCTTGACGGTACCCTTCTGTCGCAAATCACTCCTGACACTCTTGTCCACCCACTCCACCCTGGCTACACTATCTTCTTCACCTCTCTTCTGCACTCCCTGTTACTTTGGACAGTTGACCCCAAGTATTTAAACTCATACGCCTTCGTCACCTATACTCCTTGCATCCTCTCCATTCTCCTCCATCTCATTCATGCATAGGTATTCCATCTTGCTCCTATTGACTTTCATTCCCCTTCTCTCTAGTGCATATCTCCACCTCTCCAGGCTCTCAACCTGTACCCTACTCTCGCTACAGATCACAATGTCATCCACAAACATCATAGTCCACAGAGACTCCTGATCTCGTCCGTCAACCTGTCCATCACCAGTGCAAACAAGAAAGGGCTCAGAGCCGATCGTTGATGTAATCCCACATCCAACTTGAACCCATCTGTCATTCCAACCGCACACCTCACCACTGTCACACTTCCCTCATACATATCCTGCACCACTCCTACATACTTCTCTGCAACTCTCGAATTTCTCATACAATACCACACCTCCTCTCTCAGCACCCTGTCATGTGCTTTCTCTAAATCCACAAATACACAATTTAACTCCTTCTGGCCCTTCTCTATACGTCTCAATCAACATTCTCAAAGAAAACATTGCATCTGTGGTGCTCTTTCGTGGCATGAAACCATACTGCTGCTCGCTAATCGTCACTTCTCCTCTTAACCTAGCTTATATTACTCTTTCCCATATCTTCATGCTGTTGCTGATCAACTTTATACCTCTGTAGTTGCTACAGTTCTGTACATCACATTTACCTTTATTCTTGAAAATCAGTACCAGTATGCTTCTCGCTCCTCAGACATCCTCTTGTTTTCCAAGATTATGTTAAACAATCTAGTTAAAAACTCCACTGCCATCTCTCCTAAACATCTCCATGCCTCCACAGGTATGTCATCAGGACCAACTGCCTTTCCACTCTTCATCCTCTTCATAGCTGCCCTCACTTCTTCCTTGCTAATCCACCACACTTCCTGATTCACTATCCCCACATAATCAAACCTTCTCTCGCTCTCATTTTCCTCATTCATCAGTCCAGTCCCTCAAAGTACTCCTTCCACCTTCTCAGCACACTCTCCTCACTTGTCAGCACATTTCCATCTCTATCCCTGATTGCCCTAACCTGCTGCACATCCTTCACAGCTCAGTCCCTCTGTCTAGCCAATCGGTACAAGTCCTTTTCTCCTTCCTTAGTGTGTAACCTCTCATACAACTCACCATACATCTTTTCCTTTGCCTTTGCCACCCGTCTGTTTGGTTTACGCTGCATCTCCTTGTACTCCTGTCTACTTTCTTCATCTCTCTTGACTATCCCACTTCTTCTTTGCCAACCTCTTCCTCTGTATACTTTGCTGTACTTCCTCATTCCACAACCAAGTCTCCTTGTCTTCCTTTCTCTGTCCTGATGACACACCAAGTGCCTTCCTAGCTGTCTCCCTCACTGTTTCTGCAGTGCTTGCCCAGTCATCTGGCAGCTCTTCATTATCACCCAGTGCCCGTCTTATCTCCTCCCTGAACTCCACACAACAGTCTTCCTTCTTCAACTTCCATCATTTGATCTTTGGCTCTGCGCTCACTCGCTTCCTCTTCTTGCTCTCCAAAGTCATCCTACAGACCACCATCTGGTGCTGCCTCACTACATTCTCCACTGTGTGGACTTTACTCCACTCTTGTACGTCACCCTGTGTTCCTCCCTCATCTTGAAATATGTATTCACCACAGCCATTTCCATCCTTTTTGCAAAATCCACCATCTGTCCTTCCACATTTCTCCCCTTGACACCATACCTACCCATCACCTCCTCAACACCTCTGTTCCCTTCACCAACATGCCCATTGAAGTCAAGTCAAGTCAAGTTTATTTATATAGCACATTTAAAACAACCACAGCTGAACCAAAGTGCTGTACAAGCTTAAAATACAATATAAAATACGTGACACATATGAATATAAAAATTAATTGAATTCCGCTCCAATTACCACTCGCCCCTCCTTGGGTACACACTCCACCACTTCATCTAACTCACTCCAGAATTCTTCTTTCTCTTCCATATCACATCCAACTTGCGGGGCATATGTAATGATAACATTCATCAATACACCTGCGATTTCCAGCTTCATACTCATCACTCTGTCATACACTCTCTTTACCTCCAGCACACTTTTGAAATACTCCTCCTTCAGAATTACCCCTACCCAATTTCTCCTCCCATTCGCACCATGGTAGAAGAATTTGAACCCACCTCTGATGCTCCTGGCCTTACTCCCCTTCCACCTGGTCTCTTGCACACACAGTATACCTACCTTTCTTTCCATCATATCAGCCATCTCTCTCCCTTTACCAGTCATAGTCCCAACATTCAAGATTCTGACTCACTTCAACACTCCTACCCTTCCTCCTCTCCCGCTGCCTCTGGACATGTTTCCCCCTGCTCCTTCTCCTTCTCCCAACAGTAGCATAGTTTCCACCAGCACGCTGCTGGCCAACAGTACCGGTGGTGGTCGTTGGTAACCCGGGCCTCGACCGATCCGATATGGAAATCTTATTTATGATCTGCATATGTGATTTGGCAAAGATGTTACGCTGGATGCCCTTCCTGATGCAACCCTCCCCATTTATCCGGGCTTGGGACCAGCACTAAGAATGCACTGGTTTGTGTGTCCTCAGTGGCCGGGTTATAGTGACAATCAATTGTTCCATATTTGAACGACTGATAAGCAGGTCCATCAAGTTGGGGAGGAGGACAAACCAACAGTAGCGGTGATTCAGACAGAATGACGGAGACAAAAACAGTAATGATCAAAAAAGCAAAAAAAAAAAACTTTGGAAAACAAACGCCTTACTTTTTTTCTGCATTTTCACTGTAGGAAGAAGGCATTATAAAGCCTAGAGACCATTAAGAGTTATTAGGCTGGTGTCACTCAGCAGTAAAATAACTCCCAGCAGTGATAAAGCAAATGTTTCACAGAACAGAGGCTGCTTGTATAAAATGAATTTAAGTTTCAGCTGGACGAATTCTAACAGTGTGTTTTTGCTGAACGCGAAGCGATTCACTTTCCTGGGTTTGATCGCTTGCCAAAAAAATTAACAAGCGAATTTCGTGCACGTCACAGCAAGCACTTTTGATTACACCAACGCTGCTAGCAAGTGTGCTTGACCTAATAGTTACAGTGATGGGAATCCTGGCCCTTTTTAGTGAGCCAGATCATTTGGCTCAGTTCAGCAATAAGAGCCAAATGATGTATGCTATATAACGTATGAAAATTACACTATTACACGTGTATTGAACGTTTTATTTATATTGAACTATGTTTTTATATGTTGGCGACCAGCGCAACATGCAAGTGTCACCATGCTTGGCTCTTAATGTCAGAAACGTGTCACTTAATACGTTGCTGGATTATATTTATAAAATACGCTATAGCCACATCCTATTATTATGTCTTGTGTTAATTTACAAAAAAAATAGAGAAAAAGGTAATCGGCTGCCATCGTACACTTAAAGGAGCCGTAGCCGACTCCTTCGCGACCAAAATATCACAACTAAAAAGTAAGTCATAAATTCAAAAGTTATCTTGCGATCTTATCTCGTGATCATGGATCAGCGACAGAAATTCAGTTACGAGGCTGTGCTTGAAAGTTCCAGTCAGTTTAGGTGCATAGTAACAACAGCAGACGTGATCAGCTTGTCCTCCATCTTGACTGAAGTAGTCTTGCGATACCAGACAATCGAACCTCTCCGCCTACCAATCGTCTGGGGATTCCTAAATGGTTGATGCTAGATCCAACGGGATGTAGGCACGGAAGTAGACGTGATTGGTTGTTGCGTTGGCCAGTAGACAGCGCTTAACCTCAAAGCGCACTGACTGCCAGACCGACAGACAGAGCAATAGTTTGGGGCGAATTAAGATAACGTTAGTTAGCTAGCAATAGCGGTAGGGTTAGGGTTACAATACGTTCTGGCAATGTTAAGGTCAGCTGTAAGCTAGCTAGCTAAATGTTTTAGTGCGCATCGAGGTTCCGCGCTGTCTATTGGCCGACGCAACAGCCAATCGCGGCTGCAACAGCCAATCACGGGTACTTCCGTGCCTACACCCCCTTGGATGTAGTGTCAACCTTTCTAAATGCAAGATAGTTGCTAGAACGGCGGCGAGAACGGCCGCTAACAAGCCTACACCTACTGCTACGCCCCTGACATATGGTCAAGCACACGCCTTACCGGAAACTATGCTCTCTCCCATCCTCATCCGTAGTGAAACAAACTGGAGATATAGCGAATCACCCTGTAACGTGGAGAGAGCTTTTTAAAACATTGAAAATGGATATCCCGAGTAACTTTAGATCATTTGATTTAGTTTTATCGAACGTGTGCTCAGTCCACAAGATTGGTGCAATTAAGGATTTACAGCGGCTTTGTTTAAAACTTTTAACCCAGGACAAGAAAGACGTGTTTGCTTGTTTACCAGCTGGTTACGGGAAAAGCTTGGGTCTATCAAGTCTGGCCAACTGTCTGCGACTTGTTGTCCGCACAGGGACAGAAATCTATGGTTCTGGTCATGTGCCCTTTGCTGTCGATAATGGAGGAGCAGGTGCAGTTTTTGAAATCAAAAGGCCTTCCTGCCGCATACGCGGGACAAAGCGAGGACATCGATGACCAGACCGCTGCCGGTGATTTCGCCCTTGTGTTTGGCACACCAGAAACTTTTGTTGGCCAAGCAAAGTGGAGACGGCTTCTACAAACACCGTTATTTCGGGAGCGGCTGGTTGGAGTGGCTGTTGACGAAGTACACACTGTAGTGCAATGGTGAGTTTGAAACCATAATTAATGTTAGTTCGCTGACTGTGTATTGTTTGTCTAGTTTTCTTTGGCGACTGCGCCTGAACCATCCTGTAACGCAAGTGTTGCTGCCAGGTATGACAGTGTTTACAAGCACACGACTTCTGCATGTCACCGCCCCAATGTGACGGGCCCCCCTAAAGACTTTGGATTGGTTCAGCAATGAACGTTTTTTTAACTTTGTTTCAACCAAGTTTTAGCAACGAAAGTTGGGAGAATGTCCTCAGTCTCTAGTTAAGCGAAGCGTTTAAAGAGTGAGTTGTGAGTCTATGACTGAAGAGGTTTCTGTAAAGGGGGCGTGGCCAGGCGAAATCTTCGCTCGAGTTGAAATTTTTTTTAACTCAAGCCAACGCTCATTCGCAGCGCTCGCATTTTCGCCGTGATAAACTCCGCCCATTCTCCTGCCATTGACCGTTCATGCATTCGCGCCGCTCGTAAAATTCACTTCGCCTTCAGTTAAAACACACTTTAGTAACGACTGATAACAGATTACATAGTTTTACACACACTCATGTCATGCACATCCATTAATGTGACCATAACCCCCCCGCCTCAAACACAGTTTTTCTTTGTTTATATCTCTCACATTTTCCACTGTTTCTCCTTTCTCTAACACACACTCAAATACCAAATACTCTCTCTCTGAGCGGAAGTGCGAGTGAGTGTACGGAGCAGCAGCGTGTTGTTTCGGTGTGAGTGAGTTTCTGAATTTTGGACTTTTGTTGTCTGGTCCCTTTCACGTGCTTTCTGTGGGTTTGTTGTTGTTTAGTTTTTAGTTCGTTTTTCTCGGTGGTGGTTTAAGCGGAGTTGTTTATTTTCGGTAGCGCTGCCACCGGCCCGGCGGGGCAATATGGCCGCTGTGGGAGGTGGAGGAACGGCGTTCGAAAAATTGACACGCCGGCACGCGATTAAAGTGGCTCCGGTGGTCAAATGCTCGGTGGAGGAGTGCTGCCTCGCGGTAGGTGAGCATGTGGGCTATGGAAGCATCAAATCGGCGTCCAGAATGAACGGTGCAGTAGTCATGTTTCTGGACAGTATTGATAAGGTCAACCAGGTGGTGGAAAGTGGTGTGGTGATTAGGGACATGTTGACTCCCGTTCTGCCGCTGGTTAACCCAGCCAAGAGAATCACCATTTCCAATGCTCCCCCCTTCATGAGAAATGCAGCTTTTGAGAAGGAGCTTGCAAGATACGGACAACTAGTGTCCCCCATAAAAATGGTCTCCTCCGGTTGCCAGTCTCCTCACTTGAAACACGTTGTGTCCCATAGGCGGCAAGGTTTCATGATTTTGAAAAATAATGCAGAGGATTTGGATCTGAAGCTGAAATTCAGGATTGATGACTTTGATTATATTGTATTTGTTACTTCTGGTATGATGAAATGTTTTGGCTGTGGGTCAGAGGGGCATTTAGTAAGGTGTTGTCCCGATAGGAGTGAGGGTAGATCTGAGCCTCAAGGGCCGCCATCGTCCCCTGATGCCGCCGCGAGCGGCCCATCTCCGGTTGGAGACGGCGCGGCCGAGTCGGCACAGGGCAGACAGAAGGCTGGGGAGCGAGGGGTGGGAGAAACAGACCAGGTGGTGACACAGAAAAAGACCGAGGCTGGGGAACATGAGGAAAATGGACGGACTGAGCAGGCAGGAGAAGGAGGTGTACAGGCTGAGCATATTAAAACCGTTGAGCACACTGAGAAGGTGACAGAACTTGGGCAGGTCACAGCTGATGGCCAGGATGAGCAGGTAGGGGAGGTTGAACGGAATGAAACGGAAGAGGAAAACAGCGAGACCAGGGATCATAGCAAATTGGCTGGGCCAGATACGAGTGGTGGTCGGAGGACGCAAATACAACAGACTGCTGTTAGAGTGGCAGAGTCTGTACTCGAAGAAGAGGCAGAGATTATGTTGGACGATGAAATAAAATCAAAAAAGTCAATTAAAAGGAAGCCGACTGAAGGTAGACAGGAAAATTTAAAAGTGAAGAGGGCTTCAAAAGATAAAAAGCCATCCTCCTCTTTGTCTGATGAGCACACAGACGAAAGTGAGTGTGAGTTAGGTTCCTCTCCTCGTACACAGGTGGACACAGAAGGCAGCTATGCCTTTCTGAAGATCAGGAAGTTTTTGCAGGTTACCAAGGGTTTGAGGGCGGTCAAGGTGGAAAATTATTTTCCAGACTTGCAGCTTTTTATTGAATCAGTTAAATGCTTTATGAAAAACACAGGGGACTTGGAGGTGAACACATTCACTGAGCAGGAAGTCTTCAGACTGAAAAAACTTGTACAGAAGGTAAAACTGCAACTTCATGATGATGATTAAGACACGTTTGGGTATTGTTATCTTTTTGGTCAGTGTACGCTTGTTTCTGGCACAGTTCAGCCCCACTCTCCTCATGTGTAATATACAATTAGGCACTTTAAATCTGAATGGAGCAAGGGATGACATGAAAAGAGCTGCTGTGTTTAAACTGGTTGAGCTGAAGAAAATAGATGTCTTGCTTGTGCAAGAAACACATAGCACAGCAGATAATGAAACTGAATGGAAGAGGGATTGGACTGGAATATTGATTCTCAGTCATAAATCCAATATTAGTGGTGGGGTCGGGATTCTTTTCTCGAGAAATTTTTTGCCATGCTCCCTTGAGGTAGAGGAAGTAGTCGAAGGCCGGCTACTGAAAGTAAGGGCACAGTATGACAACGCAACACTGGTTTTTATAAATGTTTATGGTCCAACCCTTGGCCCTGAAAGAGTAGTTTTTCTGGATGTGTTATCTGATGTTATTAGTAAATGTGACAGTGATGAGTATTTATTTCTGGGAGGGGACTTTAACTGTACAGAGAATTGCAAGTTGGACAGGAACCATCAGGAACCACATCCTGCATCTCTTAGTCGGCTCACACGCTTGGTTAATTCGTGTGAACTGACAGATGTTTGGAGAGCTTTTTATGGGACCCAGAGGCAGTATACATGGACACATCTAAAAGATAACGCACTATCCATGGCACGGCTTGGTCGGTTTTATTGTTTTAAACATCATTTTAATGTGTTTAAACAATGTAACATGCTTCCAGTTTGTTTCTCTGACCACTCTCTTGTACAGTGCTCGGTTTTCATACGAAGTGTTAAAACAAATAGTGCTTTCTGGCATTTTAACACAGGCCTCCTAAATGACAACAACTTTAGAGATGCTTTTAAGTTTTTCTGGGGCCAATATAGGAGCCGAAGGTCTGAATTTATTTCTCTGCAGCAATGGTGGGACATTGGCAAGTGTCAGATAAAGCAGTTTTGCCAGCAGTACACTCGCAATGTCACCAGAGACATAGCCAGATCTATGAGAGATCTAGAGGATGAAATGGTGGAACTACAGAATTTGGCAGATTCCACAGGAGACAGAGGCCATGTAGAAGCTCTCAAATGCAGAAAGTCTGCTTTGGCTAGCCTGCTGGGTATTACAGCACAGGGGGCACTGGTCCGCTCGCGCTTTCTGAACGCCACACATATGGATGCTCCTTCTCACTTTTTCTTTAGTCTAGAGCGCAAGAATGGGCAGAGAAAAACCATTCACTCTCTGCGTACTAACACTGGTGTGCAGCTGTCCGATTTTTCTGGAATTCTGAAATACGCAGCAGGGTTCTACAGTGACCTCTATAAGAGCGAACTCAAGCAGGATGTGCTGGGGGCTGAGTCATTCTATCATGGGCTAAAAAAGGTTGAGGTAGCGCTCAATACAGACCTCGAGGCTCAACTGTCCCCTGAAGAACTCCATGACGCCCTGCAAAGTCTGGAAAGTGGCAAGGCACCTGGTATAGACGGGTTACCTGTTGACTTCTATAAGTCTTTTTGGCCGGTGCTCGGAGGGGATTTGTTGACTGTGCTGAGGAATAGTGCAACTGAGGGGCGATTGCCTCAGAGTTG
Source organism: Lampris incognitus (assembly GCF_029633865.1). Lineage (NCBI taxonomy): Eukaryota > Metazoa > Chordata > Actinopteri > Lampriformes > Lampridae > Lampris > Lampris incognitus. The sequence continues at coordinate 118,539,562 of NC_079211.1, forward strand.
CAGAAGGGCCGTCATTACTCTCTTGCCGAAGAAAGGGGATCTGCAGGACATTAAGAACTGGCGGCCAGTGTCCTTGCTCTGCACCGATTACAAGATCTTCTCTAAGGTGCTAGCAAACAGACTGAGAAAGGTGATGAAGGAGGTCATCCATGTTGACCAGACTTACTGTGTGCCCGGTAGGCTGATCACTGACAACATTGCATTAATTAGGGACGTTTTGGACATCTCTAGTTCATTGGGAGTTGAAACTGGTCTTATTTCCATAGATCAGGAAAAGGCTTTTGACCGGGTTGAACACCAGCACTTGTGGCAAACCATGAAAGCTTTCGGTCTCAGCCCAGGTTTTATAGCTACGATCAAGGTTTTGTACAGTGACATTGAGAGTGTACTTAAAATTAACGGTGGTTTGAGTGCTCCTTTTAAGGTTCAAAGGGGAATCAGGCAGGGATGTTCTTTGTCTGGAATGTTGTACTCCCTGGCCATTGAGCCCCTGTTGCATAAATTGAGGTGTGAGTTGTCTGGAGTTGCTTTTGCTGGTTGCGGCACAACTTTTAAGCTCTCTGCCTATGCCGATGATGTAGCTGTTTTTGTAAAGGACCAAAGAGATATTGATGTCTTAGTAAAAAATGTTATCAAGTTTGGTCAGATATCATCGGCTAGGGTAAACTGGGGAAAAAGTGAGGCACTGTTGGTAGGAGAGGGACTGAACAGTAAACTCATGTTACCTGGGGGATTGACATAGAAAAGGGGAGGGATGAAATATCTGGGAGTGTTTGTGGGGAATGACACCTTCTCAAATAAGAATTGGGAGAATGTCTTGGAAAAAGTTGAAGGGCGTCTTAGGAAGTGGAAATGGATTCTACCACAACTGTCGTATAGGGGGCGCATGTTAGTAATCAACAACCTGGTGTCATCAACGCTATGGCATCGATTAACATGCGTTGATCCTCCAACCAACCTCCTGGCCAAGATTCAGGCTGTGCTGGTGAACTTTTTCTGGGACAACTTGCACTGGATTCCTCAGAGTGTGCTGTACCTTCCTAAAGATGAGGGGGGTCAAGGGCTAGTCCATCTGGCCAGCAGGGGTGCAGCCTTCCGCCTCCAGTTCATTCAAAGATTGCTCACTGGGCCTAGAGATCTAGTGTGGCGACCAGCAGCCTGTGCAATACTTCGACGGTGTTGTGGACTCGGAATAGACCTGCCCTTGTTCCTAATGGCTATTAAGAACTCAGACCTCAACGGATTGCCTGGATTTTATCGTGGGCTCATGAGAGTGTGGAATATGTTTAAGAAGGAGAGAATGGGCTGTTCTGACTCTCTGAGCTGGCTTCTAAAAGAGCCGGTGGTGTATGGTGGGCGTATGGACACGTTCTGCGACTTTGGACCCACGGTATCAAAGCTGTTCTGCCAGGCAAAGGTCGTCACATTGGGTCAGGTGGTGGAGCTGGCTGGGCCCAATCTTGACAACGCTGCCACTCTAGCATCTCACCTGGGAGTGAAATGTACGCGCCTCCTTAGTCGGGTACTACTTAAGTGGAACGGTCAGCTCACAGCAGTAGAACGGGGGCTTTTGACATCGTACTGCAGTGGTTCTACTCATCCCAATTGTGAGGATCCATTTCCTGTTTTAAAGGTTGTTCCTGATCTGAAAAATTGTATGGGGCCACTTTTGGATTTGGGAAATGCTCTTAATGAAAGGCTGAATGTACTTAACGGTAAGACCATGTATAATATGCTTGTAAAAGTCTTGAATAAAGATAAACTGAGTGGTCGGACTGATACGCCCTGGAGGGCCCAGCTGGGCTTGGGGGAGAATGTGAAGCCAGTCTGGAGGGGCTTATACAAACCACCATTAATTAGAAAAGCTGGTGATCTGCAGTGGAGGGTCTTGCATGGCATAGTGGCGGTCAATGCTTTTGTTTCTGTGCTAGACCCTAATGTGAATGACAACTGTCCCTATTGTGCCCAGAGAGAAACAGTGTTTCATTGCTTTTCAGAATGTGTGAGGCTTACACCCCTGTTCCTGCTACTAAACCGCTTATTTAGATCATCTGGGGAAAGTTTCTGCAAACAGAATTTCATTTTTGGTTTCAAATATAGTCAACGTGTAAAATTTAAATGTCAACTCTTAAATTTTATTTCAGGGCAGGCAAAGATGGCTATCTATGTGAGCCGTAAAAAGAGAATTAAAGAATGTATAGAATGTCATGTTGAACTGTTGTTCTGCAGGATGGTCAAGGCCAGGATAAAAGTAGACTTCAATTACTACAAGGCAATGAAAGACCTGGTCACATTCACAACCTTGTGGTGTTATAAAGGGCTGCTGTGTTCCACCATAAAAGATGAGCTGGTCTTTTCTAAAGAACTTGGATAAAAGAGGTCTTACCTGTTTTTTAACTTTTTGAGTTGTCGGTGAATGATTGTTTTTTTGGGCTTGTAAAAAATGCTTATTGATTGTTTATACCTCGACAAGTATTGTTTATGTTCGGAGGGATTTCAAGTCTGCTTTTTGTCTAAATTTTTCTGTTAAATAAAGACTTGGTTTAAAATTCAATTCTCTCTCTCTCTCTCTCTCTCTCTCTCTCTCTCTCTCTCTCTCTCTCTCTCTCTCTCTCTCTCTCTCTCTCTCTCTCTCTCTCAATTCAATTCAATATGTGCTTTATTGGCATGACATACATTTGTGTACATATTGCCAAAGCATGTAAAACATCAACAACACAATACAACAATGATTATAATAATAACAACAGTGATTATAATAATAACAGCAACAACAACAATGATTATGATATTAAATAACAATAGTAGCAATAGGTGCCGTCATCCACTATCTCTCAGGTTGTGGCAAGATAATATAAATCTTGCTGCAATGCTCGCCGCTGGCCCCCCTCCCAGGACCACCCGCAGCTTACCTGCGTCGTCCATTTCCTGGTACTCTGGAATCACATGTTCCAGTTCCTTGACAAAAGCCCGGCGCTGTTTTTCAAATCTGTCACATTTAAGGAAGAAGTGCACCTCTGTCTCCACCTCATCTGTCATGCACTGACCACATGATCGTTGCTCTTTTGGCAACCACGTCTTTTTGTGTCTCCCCTTTTCAATGGCGAGACTGTGGTCACTGAGCCTGTATTTGGTGAGGATCTGTCGCTGCTTCCTGTCTCTGACAGTTAAGAGGTATTCTTCCAAATCATAGTTTGTTTTTAGGGCCCGATAGACTTCTAGTTTGTTTTGAGTTTTGATTTCAGCGTTCCAATGTTTCAGATAATTGTTCTTGCTTTGTTTTATAGCCTGATTTATCATAATCTTTGCTTGGGATGCAGTGCTGGCCTGAGGTTGGTTGGTCTTCGTATTTGTTACAGGGTTAGTGAGTCTCAGAGCCAGCTGCTTCAGGGGACTCTTTTCGGGGTTCAGTTCTTGGGTTTTCAGAGCTTTAAAGTGCAATGTATTTGTTGGGCTTGTGTTTAAGTGCATCCAGAAATTTAGAGATCTTTTTTGTACATTTATTAATAATGGAAACCGGCCTAATTCTGCCCTACATGCGTTGTTTGGTGTTTTCCTTTGTATTTTCAGAATCATTCTACAGAATTCAGCGTGTAGGGTTTCTGCTGGATGCTTGTCCCATCTAGTGTAGCTGGAAAGACTGAGTGGACCCCATACCTCACTTCCATATAGTGCAATGGGCAGAATTACACTATCAAACAGTTTGCACCAGATGGAGATTGGTATATCAATGTTAAAGAATTTATTTTTAATTGCATATAGAGCTCTTCGAGCTTTTTGTTTTAGGTTATTCACTGCCCTACTGAAACTCCCTGATGCTGTAATAATTAGACCCAGGTAAGTATACTGCGTCGTATGCTCTAAGGTGATGCTACCTAGAGTCAACTGGTATCTATTTTCCTGACATCTGGGCTTCTTCTGGAAGATCATTACTTTTGTCTTTTTTGGATTTATTGCCAGGGCCCAGTGCTGGCAATAGTCCTCAAGCAGGTCTAGTAGTTGTTGCAGCCCATCTGCGGTTGGTGACAACAAAACTAGATCATCTGCATAAAGCAAAAATTTCACTTCCATGTCATACAGGGGGAGACCTGGGGCTGCAGACTGTTCTCTCTCTCTCTCTCTCTCGCTCGCTCGCACACATATACACAGAAGCATTGTTGGAGAACCGGGATTCCATTTGTTTTCTGTTTCACCAAAAATGGCTAATTTGTTTCCTGGGCATATGTCATGCATTCAGCAGCAGCAAAGAAGTATCAGTTTACAGTAGACACATAAATTTGCAGATCTAAGTTCATGACTCACACGCACTTGCACGCGGGCGCGCACACACACACTAGTCCCTCCCAATTGGTTAGAATTACTGGGTCCGGAGTATAGGCTTTACTTGCAATTTATTTCCCTGCAAAGAACCAATGCTCTTATTCATCTATATGTCTGCAATGGAATTTCGGAAAATGACACCTCATTTCAAGGGGAAATAATTTTTGAAACACTTAATCAATCTGACAGCACTTGCTCTATCATCCCCCCCTGATTATTCTTTCTCCATATCTCTCTTGTCCCCTGCAAAAAGTAAAATAATTTGGAAACACAGAATTTGACAAGGTTGGTTTCCCCCTCTTTGTCTCCCTCTCTCTCTAACTCTCCTCGTCTGTCTCATCCACTCCCCCTCGCTCTTTCCATCCATGTAAAGGAAACAGTTTAGAGAATATTTAGTCAATCAGTCCACTCTGTCCCGCAGAGGGAGTGCAGAATAACGAGCACTGCCGGTGGATAATAGCCATGATTTAGCTCCCCAGTCAAAAGGTTACACTGCTCTCGCACCAGAATGAATGGACGTAATAAGATACCCCTTGGATAAGTAAGTCCCACATGAACTACAGTGTCGTTGAACCCAAAAGCCCCACTCAGAAATGATATTTTCAGTTTAAGGGGGGAGGCGAGTGCTTTCAGGGTAAGAATATGTTTTACTGAAAGGAAAACAGTTACTAAGACGTGGCACAAGGTGCTAAAAGCGGGCGACAGAAACAGAAATTAAAGGGGGAATCACAAGTGCTATTCCCATTATCTTGATACAGAAAAAAAAAGGTAGAATTGGCTTGATGTAATGTCCGCCATGGGAAGCATGGAGGGGTACGGGGGATATAAAATGGGTTGATTTCTATCTCACAGCTGCTGCTGCATATTCCTGTGTTGAATGCCGCTGCTTCAAGGACAGATAACTTGTCTTCTCGAGTCAGCTAGTCAGTGACTAAGATGGTCAATAAATCTACTGAATGAATGCTGTGAGAAATATTGATTTCCAACATACTAATCTCAGGTCAGATCTAACCATCTGATATTTTACAAACACACTCATAGAAGCTGATGGATTGTTTTCATCGGTGAGGAATATATGCTTTTATAAGATGCTGGGAATCGCTCAATAATCCAAACCTGACAAAAGCGGCAATGATCAGACATTTAGTCTGCACGTAAAGTATTTTCACGTGTTTGCTGTACACATATTGAGTTAATTACCTGCCGGTTTGTGTATGTTTCGGTTTGAATACACCAGTGTGTAGAAGTTTGCAAGCGTGCTTATGTTTCTGTGTACAGTACATGTGCTTTTGTTGTTGTGTGCATGTACATTTGTGAAGCTGTTGACATATTGTAGTGATTACATGTGTATTTCCAGGGCTCGAGCCCAGGGGTTGGATATATAAAACACATGTTGTCTTTGTTCTTCTGCTGGCTACTGTGGAAGCCTAGAGGGTGGTATACAACCCACCACACAAACACAGAGACAGGGTGGTAACTTGCTACTTAGTCAAAACTAATTAATGCCATATTATCTGTCTCTGAGCCAACTTTTCCCTGAACAGTTTTTTTTCCTTTTCCTTCTTTTCCCCCGTTGGCTTATTTTTCCTCCGGTGCTATTTGGGTAATGTTGACATAGAAACATAAAAAAAAAAACACACAAAAAAACAGGTTCTAGATCTGATCGAAGATCGGATGTCATCGTTGTTTTTGAATGAAATCAAACAGAAGTCTGAATTAATTATATCAAAAGTAGCAGAACGGGATCGGAGTGAGCTGAAATAACATGGGCTGTGTCCCGAACTCAGACTCGACTTGATTTGATCGACTGTAAAGGCAGTTGTTAGTTTACATCGTCTTCTTGCCCTCTGTCGCTCTTTTCTCTTTTCTGTGAAGTTACATATAGTTAAAGAACAAGCTGCATGGCTGTTTTGTGCCATTGAGTCCTCAGTGTACAATGAACCTCTGTGGATTACAACATTGAGAATCCAAGCAAGTGTCCAGGCTTTATATTGCAGCCCAGTTTCCATTTGTTTGTGTTAGTTTTCAGTGGTTTGTTTTTTCTCTCCTACTCACGGTGTTCATACACTATCTTTTATTCTTTCCCTCTGAGTATCTCTTTTTTATTGTCTTTTCTCTCTCTCTCTCTCTCTCTCTCTCTCTCTCCATATGTCTACAGTACATGTGTATATTGAGTTTCAAACCTGGTCTCTGCTGTCTGTTTGTAGGCACCATCTAACTTATCACAGCACACATTCATTATAACAAGCTTGTGTGTGTGTGTGTGTGTGTGTGTGTGTGTGTGTGTGTGTGTGTGTGTGCGTGCATGCGCCAGTATAATGGCACCTACATTGGTGGACTGATGACCATCTGCCCTATTTGTCAGTCATCCTCAATGCCATTACATACCCTTGTTTATCTGACCTTGTGTGTGTGTGTGTGTGTGTGTGTGTGTGTGTGTGTGACAGAAAGAGAGCGAGGAGGGAGATAGAGAGGAGGGTGGTTAGCATTCTAATGGGCAGGCAGCACTAAACCAATTAGTCTGTCTGACTCCTCTTTCTCTCCATCTCTCCCTTTCCTTCTTTCTGTATCTGCCGTTCCTCCTTCAGTCCGTTACTCTGTTCCTTTCTTCATTTACCACTTTCACCACTTCACCACGTTTCCTCTGTCTTCTTGCCACGAGTTAATCATTTGAAAAATGGACCCTCTACTCTGACAAAGTACGATTCATAGGAGCAAAGGAAAATAAATTAGCATATCTCACAAAGTAAAGCGGAAACAGAAATCCTAAATGCAGAGTTGATCATAAAAATATTTTTTGAAAACTCTTACAGTGGATTGAATTCTCTCTAGTTCAGTTAAATTGAATAATGAATCCCAGGTATTGATTTCTATTTGTCCCAGAGCATACCTTCTTCGTCTTTAGGGTCCTCTCTCCTAAATCTCTTCCCCTATTCTCACCCCTTCTCGTCCAGCACTCGGCCCATAGTTTCTGTTGCAGAATCAGAATCGGAATCAGAATATTTTATTCATCGCCGAGGGGAAATTGGGTAAATGCAGGGCAGGGTAACTGTCTGCATGCATACCTGCTGGTCTGCAGGTATACTATGGACATACATTTGAGGGTATGGTATGTAAAAGAGCTGGTTATTTTGTGTACAGTTATGTCAGAAGAAAGTCACCACACGCTTGTTGTGTGTGTGTGTGTGTGTGTGTGTGAAGTTTACTACCAAATGGAAGTTAGCTCAAAGATCAGTAGGTCTGTTGTCAAAGTCAGTAGATTTTTATTTAGCTTTCAGCATGCAGCTTTCTCTCTCTCTCTCTCTCTCTCTCTCTCTCTCCCTCTCTTACCCCCTCTCCTAAATTCCCATTCACATGCATACCCACCCAGAGTACACACACAACCACAGGAGATTAAACATACATGCACAGTGTACACCAAGTATGTAGCATCTCGCTCATCAATGGCCACTACATTTCTGAGAGATTGCTCCAATCACGGATGATTGACATGTTAGACAGCCAATTATAAAAGGCAGGGAAAATGAACTAAAAATGTCTGTACAGGGTGTGCATGTTTCCTTATGAATAAAACATAAAACCGAGTTATGGTTTGATTTGGATTCTGTCTTGGATTTGTTTGTTGCTCTGTGTTGCTGACTGACTGACAGTGTTGGCTGAAGGTGTCATTCTGGTGAACGCTGGTGTGTGTGTTTGCACACTGCTGTGTGTGTGTGTGTGTGTTTGTGTGTATGTGCATCTATGTTACTTTGTGTGTTGTCAGGGAATGAAAGAGATTGGCATGTGGAAAAATGAAAGGCAAATCCTCCACCCGAATAAAGCTACTTTGTTTACCAGGGAACTTCTGAGATAGTTTTTGTCGACGTGTGACACAAACCTTGATTGTGTCGCTGGCTTGTGAATACATTGACGGCTGTCTGTAGTTTGTATAATTGTAGTTAAATGACACTTTGGGTTTCCATATTTGTTGACAAGTTTTCTGATAAGATGGAAGATTGTGTCCAACCCGAAAACATGCGTTAATTGCGCCTATTGTCACTCCTTTGAGGATTTGACATTTGCTTTTTTTCTACCAGTGGTAAAAGTTGCAAAGCCTTACTGTACTAGCAGAGCACAGCAATGAAGGATATTGCAAATTCTCAAATTTCCTTAAGGGGCTTGTATGTTCAGCAAATAATAGGGCTCTGCATTCAGGGAAGTCCAATTCATTGCACATTCTTGAGTGTCAAGCTGAAGCAAGGGAAAAAATGTAATGTTGGAATGTGTGGAGGCCTGAGAGCTCTCAGCCACAAACCACAGGATGGCAAAGGGGGTTGCAAACCCTCTCTCTCTCTCTCTCTCTCTCTCTCTCTCTCTCTCTCTCTCTCTCTCTCTCTCTGTCTCTCCCTCCCACAATCCTTTCTGCTTCCCAGGCTACTGAAAGATGGGACACAGGACACACTCCAATGCTCAGACGCCAGCACTTATTTTGGTTTTAGAAAAGGATGGTAGCCCATTGTAGAGTGTCGCCGCGCCCTGCAGGCAAATCCAGAGATGAGTGCACATACAGAATGGATTCTAATCCATTTTCTGAAAAGTACCTGCCTGGAGCAGACTGTGACGGGCAAACAGCACATCCTAAGACCCAAATAACCCTTGGCCAATTTCGACATAACATGCTGCCTTTTCCCAGGCGAAAAAGGAGACAGACATGCACAAACACATAGGTGCAACGACAAGCACATGCACAGGATCTGGGGACAGTAGTCGTCCTGAGACCAGAGATTTGTCATTTGAATGTCAGTGGTTAGAATAAAAACGATAAATAAATACATGCATAAAAACTTCTGTAAAAATACATTTTTTGACTTTTGTGTGAAATATGTGACCAACAAGTAGCTTATATTCTTGTTCATGTGTGTATGACGCACACAGCCCGTACTATGAAATTGTTCAAAATGGGTTTTTTATACACATTTAACGATTTTACACAATTCTGAAATGATCAACTGTAAAAGTAATTATTAAATTGTCTCACAAATTTTGCATATAGCTATGATAGTTGTTCCTTTCTCTTTGTTTCTGTTTGTCTTTATGTCCATCTTTCTTTCTTTTTGTCTCATGCTTTTCTTCTCTTAATCTCTCTTTCCCCTCTTCCGTCCTCTCTCTCGATCTACCTTCTTTTTCTGTATGTTCCTTCTTTCCCAGACTCTTCTGCCATTCTGGCTTTGCTATTTCCAAATGGGGAATTTCCAATGTGCCGAGAACGAGAGATGGGGGGGGGGGGGGCAAGAAGGTGGTTTAAGAGTGTTTATCAAAGTTTTCTCATGCTACCTTTTCATTTGTCACTTCCCTCTACCTCTCTTGGAAAATGAAGTGTAACCCTTCTGTCATGTCACTCTGTCAGTATAGTCTGTGAACATGAAGCCATTGAGTTTCTTCACTATCGCTCCCTCTTGGCCTTACAAACTTAACTCTTTTTCTGCCTCTTTTACCCACCCATCTGCTCCCACACATTACTGCTCTTCTCTCTGTCTCTCTTTCTCCACCTCAAACTCTTTTTCCCGACTCCTTATCTCTTTCTCCTTCCTTCACCTTTTCCTCCTCTCCTTCCATCTTTCTATTGGTAAACTTGAATCCGTCAGAATGACAGGTGACGGTGTTGTGACAGCTGATGACACATGTCACCCATGGTTCTTCATGTCCATCGCTACTGACTTGTTAACCTACATTTAACAACACATGCACGCACGCACGCACGCACGCACACACACACACACACACACACACACACACACACACACACACACACACACACACACACACACACACACACTCTTTATCTGTTGTAGCTGTCATTTGCCATCACATTGTGACTTTGTTCCTCATAAAGTGACAGCTGTGCATTGTTGAGAACTTTCTCTCTGCTGTGTGTAGTGAATTCTGTCACTCTAAATGAGGCTGAACATGACATTCTCTTTGTGTGTGTGTGTGTTTGTGTGTGTGTGTACACACCTGCATTTGTATGCGTTTGTGTCTGTGTACCTATGAGCATAAAGATGCCTGTTTTTGATCATTACTTCCCACTTGCTCTCGAAGTTGATTTGAGCTACTTTTTGTGCGTTTGGGGTTTGGGCTGTGGTACAGAGTGTTCAGTCATGCCATTTCGTTTGTGCGTGAATGAGTGTGAATGCACAAGTGTGTATGTCAGTCTGTGTGCCCTGGGTGCTCGTTTTTTTCTGTTGACTTCATAAACCAGCTCTCTGGCTGGTACTAAAATGTGGAAAGAGTGAGAGAGGAATGGAAGGAGAGGTGGAGGTAAAAAAAAGAAGGGTTGGTGAAAATGGAGGAGAAGGGGACCAAACAAAGGATGAATGAAGAGCATAGAGGAAGTTAGAATGGAAAAAGGAGGAACAGGAAAGGAGGAGGAGAGAGAGGACTACGTGACAAGAAGAGGGGAGGAGGTGAACAAAGGTCGGATAGATTTATAGGAGGGAGGTAATGTCAAAGAGGGGCGTAAAGACAGAATGGAGGGAGCAGACGAAGGACAACAGAATAATGAAAATACAAATAAAGTTATTTATGTGAATTAGCTTCTCCCTCCTTCCTCCACAGTGCCTGACTGTTGTGGCCAGAGACTCCTACCTTTATCATAGCACATCTCATCATCGGCGGTTACTCAGGCCGAGTATGACTGTCCTGCTTCTAGGTCCGTGTGGGTCTTCAGGTGGGCGTAGAGGTTGATCCTGGAGCCACATTTTGGGGCAATGTGGGCAAGGGTGTGAAGAAGTGGTTGAGGATGTGGTTTTGGCCTTTTTGGTAACTCGCTCCTTTCTGAGTCTGCGCTTGTTTACAGCAGCACAGTGAGGTCATGGTTGTAGCACGAAGCACCCTCACATCTCTTCACAAGCTCTCTCTCTCTCTCTCTCTCTCTCTCTCTCTCTCGCTCACTCACACACGCGTACACATATACGTATATATATACACACACACATATATAGAAATACAAAGCTTTTTTTTCCGGAAACCATCAACGGTGTAATGGTGTTGATAATACAGTGCTCAACAAATGAGAAGCGGAATATTAAGCTTTTTATATATATATATATATAGCGGTTTTTTTTTCTTTCCGGAAACCGTCGATGGTGTTGATAAAAGTGCTCAACTAATGAGGGGAGGAGCGTAATATCAATATAGATGTAGGAAAAAAAAACTTAATACATAGCAGTACAAGCTTGTTTCATGCGTCACGTACTCATGAGCTGCTAATGTGATAATTATTGACATAATTATAATGATTGACAGCTGATGATTGCTTCTGGCATGAAACAGGCTTGTACTCTCATAAAGAATTTACTTTGACTCACTGGATTATTTTGCTCCTTATTTGTTGAGCACTTTCCCTACCGTTAAGTGTTTCTTTTAACAAAGTTTATATATATATATATATATATAGTATATATATCGTGAACCCAGTATCATGAATTGTATAGAATCGTGAGTTGAGTGTATTGTTACATCCCTTATATACACACACACACACACACACACACACACACACACACACACACACGTGACTGGAATGGCTTTTCAATATGTGAAGTATGGGGCTACTTAAGCGCTGCGGTCCTTGAGTCGTTCCTTACGGCTTTTGCTACCGAGCTATGAGTACACCCATCCCTTTGTGTGTGTGTTTGCCTCATAGAGACTGCATATGTGTGTGAGAGGATGTGTGGGAATTTCTGTGTCTGTGTTTGCACGTGTGTGTGTGTGTGTGTGTGTGTGTGTGTGTGTGTGTGTGTGTGTGTGTGTGTGTGTGTGTGTGTGTGTGTGTGTGTGTGTGTGTGCGTGCGCGTGCGCTTGTGTGAGTCTAGGGAAATCATAAATTTCATCCCATATAAATTAAACAAAGCTAAGACAGAGAGCAGAATGGATTTCTTCCCTTTTCATTTCCCCTTTGGAGTTCACCTTTCAACACAATCTCTCTTTCCATGTCTGTGCCTGTTTGTTACTTTGTCCCTCTTCCTCTCTGTCTGTCTGTTTCTCGCTTTCCACTTCCTCCTCCCTCCTAATATGTCTCACTCTCTCACTCTTTCCTTCTTGCTTCTGTCTGTCACTGTCCGATTCTCTATATTTTCCCTGTTCCCCTCGCGCTCTCTCTCTCACTCGCTCGCTCTCTGTCTATCTCTCCGTGTCTGTGCCTGTTTCTGTGTCCGTGTGTATCTGTAGTTTTTTGTGCGCTTGTGTGTGTGTGTGTGTGTGTGTGTGTCTCTTCCATCTCTCTGTTTTTCTGTTTGTGTCCCAGTGTGTGTGTGTGTGTGTGTGTGTCTGTCTCCCATCTCTCTGTTTTTCTGTTTGTATCCCAGTGTGTGTGTGTGTGTGTGTGTGTGTGTGTGTGTGTGTGTGTGTGTGTGTGTGCGCGTGTGTGTCTGCATGTCTGACTGTTTGTGTCAGTCTGTCTTTAGCTATTTCTTGTGCCTGTTACTATCTTACTTTCTTGCTCTTATTCTTCTTCTCCGATTGGTTTGTGAAACTATCTCACTGTGGTTTTCATTCCTTTCACCATCCTCTCCCTCGCTTTCGCACACACAAGCACGTAGGCACATCACAGAGTAACTCAGTTGTGGGACAGTATTTTTCCATTTTTAAAACTCGAGTGTTCCAGTCTTCCTGGTTCCCACAACCTGGCGACTCGAGGGACAGATAATAATCTGTCCACCAATCAACACTAACAAGTCCTGAGCCATCGCAGAGGTTTTCTGCTCACTGGATATTCACTGGATACCGTGTGTGTGTCACAGGACAATGTGGTCTCTCTCTGTCCAAACAACACAAATATATGGCCCCTTGAGAGTCCCCTGCCAAGCTCTTGGACTTTGTCTTTTTAATGGTCATTTGTAAGTAATTTCACTTCCAAGGCACTTGCAATTTTTGATCTCACTTTCACTTCAGGGAGCTTAATGTTTTACACACACACACACACACACACACACACACCGATTTAAGTTGCTTTTACATCTCTCTCGTTTCCTCTCCTCTCCTCCAAAACCCAACTCACCCCTTTGTCTTTCTCTCTCCTCACACATCTGTGCTCATTTTCTATCTAGTGGATCTCTCTTTGCTTAGCCGCCTCTTTTACTATTTTTTTCCCCCTCAGTGAGTCACTTTTCATTTCTGGCTTTGTCTCGCTCTTTCTCTTTGCCCTCCTGCTCCAGGCAAGTGACACTAACTACTTGTTCAGTCTCCGTCTCTTACTCTCTTGCTCCTTACACATTTAAACCTATTAGTTACCCTACGGTTAACTTCTAAGTCAACAGACACGCACACACACACACACACGCGCACACACACACACACGAACAGCTTTTCTCCCTTTCTCTCTCACACACACAAACATAGACACTGCAGATTTCCTCACCTACCACCCTTGGTGCCACCTGCATTATAGAGAGAGAGAGAGAGAGAGAGAAGGGGTGTGTGTGTGTGCGTGTTTCGACCTCAAGAGTGATTGATCAAAGCAGACAGACAGTATGAGAGGGGAAGGGAGGGAGAGGGCAAAAGGGGGGGGGGCGCTGCTCCCTTCACAAGCTCAGTATCTTCCAAAAACCTTTCATTTCCAAGAAGCCATCTTGTCCAGGATAAAGAAAAGACAAACAAACAAAGAAACACAAATAGCATTTTAAGTCGAGCACACTCTAAATTATCTGAAGGTTGATTCTAACCCCGACTTGGCCAGGATGACTGATTGTCATGATCCCTGAGAGGCTGCACTGAGCAAAATACAGCAGGTCACCACAGACAGTCGGCATAATATGTTGCCTTGTGGTGTGCGTGGGTTTGAGGATGCAAATCGTGTGGCTCCCAATCGCGTCTTTGACCAGTCAAAGTTGTCAAGATTGTATCCAATATGTGTGATTTTCATGACTGGCATCTGTGTATATCTTGACATGCTTGTGTAGTGTGAGCTGGCCAATGACACACAAAAAAAAATCAGCGCGTGCACCTTTATGATTGGACAGACTAGAAATCTGCATATTTTCATCATAAAAGCTGAACTGCAGAGTTTTTTTATTTACATTCATAATTTGACTCATGCAGATGTAGTCAGTTGTTTGAGCACACTGACTTTGATGACAGAAGGTGTTCCCTTCAGAGCTGGTGAGAGACTCCTACGGCTGCCATGTTTACATCTGGATGTCAGTGCAGCGGCATGAAGAAGAAGCTTCTGAGATGTTTGTGTTTTTGTTGAGGTGCAGGGACCCACTTTGGTCAAGAGCACTACTTGGGGCCAAAAAAATGAAGCATGTAGTGGTTTGACATTTCACAGTCTGAGACGATGGTTAAAGTTGTGTAGTCTTTCTGGAGCTTGGGTCGGCTTATATACTGCCGGAAAAGAACTTCTAATGTAATGAGATGCTCCCTAAATAAGATGAACAAAATTAGTAGAAAATGATCAGGTTACCATTGGTGACTCCGATGCTGTGGCGGTGAAATGAAAGGGGAGAGGGGGAGCTATTTAAGGTCTAAAAGACACAGGATGATATGCTGGAAGCACGATCGCACTATCTGTCATGTCTGCCAGTCGTGTCTACATAGCTTTTCTAAGAGATATAACTCACACTTCTCAGCCTGTTGTGTCTGCTTTGATGGCATCAACTGCGTAGGTTGAATTCGGCACATGCATTTTCTGCACCGACGCCATTACAGGAGACGGGTAGCCGGCAAAACAGAACGCACAGGAGGTGGTGGGAATACACACAAGGCTATAAAACTGTAGTGGAAATTTAATATGTTTCATGCTGGAATCCCTCTCTCACACACACACACTCACACACACAGGCACAGGCTTGCAGGCTTAAGTATGGACACAAAGAGAATCCCACCCGTGGGCACACATCAGAATTGACAGAGTAATGGCTCCATGCATTTAGAGAGCAAGAAATGCATTATCATCTCAGTAAACCTTCACTGCTGCCTCCAAGTAAGGGTGGAGTCAATGTCTTCTTTCTTCATGTCTCCCTGCTTTGTCTCTGTCTGTCTGTCTGTCTGTCTGGCTCTCGCTCTCTCTCTCCCTCACTCACACACACATGTACTTACACACTGGGTCCCTCATATAGCACATTTATCCATGCTATTATTTCTCTTGTAAAATGTTACACACACATTTGTCTGTTAACACACACACACATTTCCCCATTGATGACTGAATACCTCATTTGTTTTTTATTGTTTTTTTTTCTGTTTTTATTTCATTTGAAAATTGACATGGTTCCCATAGAAATGACGATGGGGTGGAGTGGAATTAGAAATGTATCTTTACTAGGAAGGAAAAACTTTCTTAGTTTCTTTATGCATGTGTTTGTGCGTTATTGTCCAATGGTGTCCAATTGTCTCTGCAAGATTAGACACCCCCCGCCCACAAAAGTGGTCATTTACAACTGGCAGGTTTTTTCAGTAAAAGGCTTAGGGTTAGAATTAGATTCACGTAAATGTCAAGTTAAGGCTTAACAACCGATGTAATTTCTGGCAAGGATGAGCGTTGTGAAATTAATTTAGTATAAAGTCATCCTGACATATGTAATTATATTGTGTTAGTCTCTTAAAGCAGCTCACTGCTTGTTCTGTAAAAAGGTGTGACTCTCCTCTGTGTGTTATAAAGGAGAGAAAAGGAAGAAGGGAAGCCTTGTATGTATCTGTGTACACACACACACACACACACACACACACACACACACACACACACACACACACACACACACACACACACACATGCATTTGAACACATACGGCAGGCTCGTGCCAAACTGCAGTCTGTGCTAATATATTGGTACCAAACAACTGTCTTGTTTTGAGCAATCCTAGTGGTTATCAGATGGAACTGTTGATGTGCGACATAAATGCTGAACAAATGCACAGACGTAATTTCCGGCAAGGATGAGCATTGTGAAATTAATTTAAGTATAAAAGTCATCCTGACATATGTAATTATATTATGTTAGTCTCTCTTAAAGCAGCTCACTGCTTGTTCTGTAAAAAGGTGTGACTCTCCTCTGTGTGTTATAAAGGAGAGAAAAGGAAGAAGGGAAGCCTTGTATGTATCTGTGTATACACACACACACACACACACACACACACACACACACACACACACACACACACACACACGCATTTGAACACATACACGGCAGGCTCGTACCAAACTGCAGTCTGTGCTAATATATTGGTACCAAACAACTGTCTTGTTTTGAGCAATCCTAGTGGTTATCAGATGGAACTGTTGATGTGCGACATAAATGTGGTACAAATGCGTGTGTGTGTGTGTGTGTGTGTGTGTGTGTGTGCGTGTGTGAGTGAGAGAGAGAGAGACTGTAGGACATGTTTGTGTGTGTGTGTGTGTGTCTATGCGTGTGTGTGTGTGTGCGTGTGTGAGTGAGAGAGAGAGAGACTGTAGGACATGTTTGTGTGTGTGTGTGTGTCTATGTGTGTGTGTGTGTGTGTGTTTGAGACTGTAGGATGTGTGTGTGTGTGTGTGTGTGTGTGTGTGTGTGTGTGTTTGAGACTTTAGGACATGTGTGTGTTTGTGTGTGTGTGTGAATGTGTGTTTGACTGTAGGACATGTTTGTGCGTGTGTGTGGCTGTAGGACAAGTGTCTGTGTGTGTGTGTGTGACTGTAGGACATGTTGTGTGTATGTATGTGTATGCATGTGTGTGTTTGAGACTAGGGTGTGTGTGTGTGTGTGTGTGTGTGTGTGTGTGTGTCTGTGTGACTGTAGGACATGTTTTTGTGTGTTTGTGTGTGTGTGTGGCTGTAGGACGTGTGTGTGTGTGTGGGGGGGAGCATGGACAGTTAACAGCCTGTGTGTTACTAATTGTCATGTTGGAGTCAGTGAGCTCTTCTTCCATGCTCACTGAGAGACCGACAGAATATCAGTCGAAGATATGAAAAAGAAAATAGGCCAGATTTATGGAAAGCATTTTCTTTACTAACATTTTTGTGAGTTTTATTGATTTCCACTTTAATTCTTACTCTTACCCCACCTTCCTCGAAATTCTTGTGAAATTTGAAATGCCATCTCGCTATGTGCAGTGTTGTAGTCCACCACCTGAGCACCAGACTATAAGATGTGCTTGTTCAACTGGGTTAACACATTAAACTGTGTATCAGTGTACAGGGCTGTCATTGGTTCTTCGTCTTGGCGGTGAGGTGTTTATTTCTCATGGCTGTGAAAAGAGGGTCTGACTGTATGTAATTTCATTTTGTGGTGATCATACTGAGGACTGGAAGAAAATAGTCTTTGAATGAGAGCTAATACAGCTTGCAAGCACCTTGTTTATTCTCATGTACACATCCACACGTACACAATAAAATCATCCATGGCCATACAGAATGATGCAATAGCATACATGTACACGCTCGCTGTTCTGCTCACACAAAAGTTGCACACGAAAATGCATATAAAGACACGGAAACACGCACGCACGCACACACATACACATACATGCATATAATATTAATGCAGTGCACAGCAAAAAAAAAAGTGATAGTCCACACAGATACATACAAGCTGTAAACCCATTACATTACTAAGTAATCAGCCATTGTCTTTGCTGCTTCAACAGCTTCTGCTTGCCAGATTACAGTAGTCTCTCGCTCTTTGTGTCTCTATGTATGTACCTGTGTCTGCTTTACAATCTATTGTGCTGTCGCTCCATCTGCGAAATGTGTATTGCATGACCTAATTTGGGTTAAGTCTTGTCTGATCAAGATTTTGACTGATTGCAATCTCAGTTTTGCTGCCTCATCCAATTTTAGGAGATCTCAGTGGAAATCCTGCTTCTAAGTCTCTTAGTGCACATTGATTTTTAAACTGGCCCTGGGACTGCAACTTTGAAATCGACTTATCTCTAATCTTTCCCTCATCGTGTGCATTGAATTCTACTGTGGTCAGTGTGTTACACTGCAAAGCAGTAGTGATCTCTTGTGTTTGTCTGTTTGGTCAGTTGTCTGAAAAAGTTGTAGTCAGAACTGTACACGGGGGCTCTACCACAGTTTGCTTTACTCTAACCACAATCAATTCAAACTGGCGGCGGAGACTTCAAGCAATACAGAAATACCAGAACGGTTACACAGTTATTCATCAATCAGTTGGATAGCTAGCAGCTTGAATGAGTTTGTGCCCACTTTGGTTCACACTTGCTGAGCAAGGAGTTATTGTTTCGGTATGGACCCCAACTGCATGGAAAATCTAAACACCCTCTTCTACCAACTATCCATCCATCCATTATCCAAACCGCTTATCCTGCTCTCAGGGTGGCAGGGATGCTGGAGCCTATCCCAGCAGTCACCGGGCAGGAGGCGGAGAGACTAGACCGGCCGCCAGGCCATCACAGGGCCCACACACACACACACACACACACACACATTCTCATGTAGGGACAATTGCATATGGCCGAGTCACCTGACCTTTACATGTCTTTGAACTGTGGGAGGAAACTGGAGCACCCGGAGGAAACCCACGCAGACACGGGGAGAACATGCAAACTCCACACAGAGCACGACCTCCAAGGTTGGACTACCCCTGGGCTCGAACCCAGCATCTTCTTGCTGTGAGGTGACCGCGCTAACCACTCCACCACTGTGCCGCCCTTCTACCAACTAACCAATTTAAAATGTCCTTGTCTGCCTCACCATGCTTTCATAAACAGTCAACATACAACATGGTCGCTCCTGTATTCAACAGCTGTATTCACAAGCTTGTCATCAGACTTCTTTTCCTTTTGCAATAAATGTGCACAGCTCAAATTCCTCTAAAAGGTCACTAAGAAAGCTTAAAAGCAACCTCTGTTAGAGTTGTTAAATTTATGCCCTCTTACATTTGTAGTATGACTCATATTAAAGCAAAATAATAGCAGTTAAGTGACATTAACTCGTTACGATGGGGAACAGATGACTAATATGGGTTGTTGATTGTTCATGAAGCCACTCAAGGATGTGCCACAATAACTTAAAGATGTCCAACCAACCTGAATTGACACAACCCTCACTCTGCTTGTTACTCTGAATACTCACATTACTTGGTGTTACGTATGAAGAACTTGTGCAAAGTTTGACTGGAAAGTGAGAGAGGAAACAAAAGTGATGGAGAGAGACCTGAATGGGTACATCAACAGAGACAGATACAGACAGCAGACAGAGACATGAAGCAAGAGAAAAAAAAGTATGCATAAGAATGACGAACCGGAAAATATGGTGAATAAGGAAGGAGAGGAATACTCTGCTAAGGATTAGCTTAGTTTTTTAGTTTTTTAATTTTCAAAAACATGATGCCAGGCATCTACCTGCCGATGCAACAGTTCTCCTCTTAGCTGTTTTTTTTTTTTTTTAGTATTTCAATCACCTGTCTTATGAGCCCGCTCAATAACTCTCCCTTCATTTCTTACCAGGATTTACATCACCCGTAAGATCCTTTCCAGTCCACACACAGAGACTCCCTATCCAGGCTTTACCCATAGTTTTCCAACCGAAATCGGTTTGGGTTTGGTACTGCTGCTAATTGGCAGGAGAGCATATATACTACTAAAAATAAACTACATTTTCTCAATGACACCAGTTCAACCGACAGCTAAGTGGTTCAATGCCCTGGGGCCTCATGTATCAATCGTTACTATGGGCAAATTTGTGCGTACACACCCATGGAATTTTTTCGCCCTCAAGATTGTCTGACTGTCAGCAGCAAAGCATGAGGGTTATTTGTAATTCCTTCCTCCTAACATCTATTGTCTACCTCTTGCAACAAGCCATCACCCAGGCCTGCAAAGACGTCGGTGTTAGCCAATCGGTGTCTAAATTCAGGGGTTACCCAGGTTCTACACTGGTCTCTGAGACAAGCTTCAGGGCAACGATTGATACATGAGGCCCCTGGACCAGTAGTAGTTTCTACTGGAAGCGGACCCCCCCCTCCCCAAAGCAAAAAAAAACAAAATCAAAACAATAATTGCACTGACAACACTGCAACAAACCAAAGACTGTGGCAGCCTGGCCGCCCCAAACTTCAGGCACTACTATGTAGCTAACCATCTTCAATCCATTACCAAATGGCTGCAGCCAGAGCAACAATCAAACTTGGCTGTAAATAGAACAAACTAAATGCCAGGAATCATCAATATCTGATCTCCCATTTCTTTCTGAATCAATAAAGAAACACAGTTGCTTTAAAAATCCATTTATCGCAACAACTCTGACAGCCTGGTGGAAATTCAACAAACTCAGATTAAACTCTATCCCCCAATAAACTCACTCCAATTTGGCACAACCCAGATCTACACGTTAAAAAAAGAAGCCATTAATCTTCAAGTCTTAGAAGTGACAAGTAATCACTCATCTGGAAAATATTTTTGGAAACAATTCATTTTATCATTCCCAACATTAACCCAGAGGTTTGACAGCGGTGGCCACAGCTTTCTGCAATATCTCCAGATGCGGCAGTCTGTAAAAGCAAAAACCAAATGAACTGACAACACCCTTCTATCACCTCCAATGATCAATAATCTTACTCATATTGCTAGCTTAAAAAAAATTCTAGAATACACCAACTTTTATTAAATACAGATGACGCTGTGTCTTTACCAACCACAGAGTGGTATCCAGTACAATGTCTTACATAGAGCACATATCACCCAACACTAAATGTTCAAAATGGGATTCCTGGACAGACACTTGCTCACATTGTACGCTCAATACCACAGATGATTACTTCCACGCCATCTGGCTCTGCCCACCTATTCAAACACTCTGGACCAACATGATTAATAAACTACCCTCTCTTCTGAGTCACACCATTCCAGTGTGCCCATTGGTTTGTCTTCTCGGAAATCTCTTCTTGATCGAAACACCACCCAAACTCCAACCCATGTTGAGGGCCTTAACATTTGCCAAGAAAACAGTTCTACACAATTGGAAAAATAGAAACAATATCACCACATCCCAATGGTTACACCTATTAATAGAATGTCTTTTTTTGGGGGGGGGATTTGTCCTTTTCCTCCCCAATTGTACTTGGCCAATTACCCCACTCTTCCCGAGCCATCCCGGTCGCTGCTCCACCCCATCTGCCGATCCGGGGAGGGCTGCAGGCTACCACATGCCTCCTCCAAAACATGTGGAGTTGCCAGTTGCTTCTTTTCACCTGAGGAGTTTCACCAGGGGGAATGTAGCGCATGGGAGGATCACACTATTCCCCCCACCTGAACAGGTGCCCTGACCAACCAGAGGAAGCGCTAGTGCAGCAACCAGGACACATACCCACATCCGGCTTCCCACCCACAGACATGGCTAGTTGCGTCTGTAGGGACGCCTGACCAAGCCGGAGGTAACACAGGGATTCGAACTGGAGATCCCCCATGTTGGTAGGCAACGGAATAGACCACCGCACCACCCGGACACCCCTTAATAGAATATCACGATGGAAAGGCTAGCAACATTATCTAATAATGAAGTTTATTCATTTAATGAAATATGGGCTAATTTTATCAATGTCTTAACACCATCCATGGACATGTAAGTATTTCTGATTCAGAATGATCTCATGGGTCTTGGGCATGTGGGGGGCTCCCGAGCTGCACCGGGTCCCTATGATTGAGTGGGTGTCCTGCAGCTATGGGGGTTGTCCTGGGAGCTGGGTGCTGTGGTTACGGGGGGATACCGGACCTTTTTGGGAGGCTATGGGATCGGGCGTTGGGATATTGGCTCCACGTCCCGGGTTTAGGCCAATGGAGACGCAGGAAGGGTCTGTGGTTTCAGGGAGGGCCTGTAGCCAGCTTACGGGTGCACATGCTGGGTGTGTTTGTGAGTTGGGGTACAGCGGATGCGTATTGGGGTTGGGCCCTGTGGTTGGTGCCGGTGGGCCCGCCCACTCCGGATGGCTCACTCTGCCCTCAGTGCTGGGTGGTGTTCTTCCTGCTGCATTATGGCAGTGTTTGTGGTGATTTCTGCCAGATGCTTTGTGGGGTCCCTTGGGTGGTGGCTCATTGTCCTGGGTGTGGGCTGTGGAGCGGGGGGCGGCTGTCGGACTTGCTACCGCTGTTTGGCTTTTCTGTGACGGACGCCGTAGATGTGGGGGGCGATGGGGGGGACCCCATGTGTGGCTGTCCATGGGTGCAGGCAGTCCCCTGTCCACTTGGGGGGCTGTTGCTGTCAGTTGGCCTGGGTAGGATGTAATTTTGGCTACATGAGTGTATGCTGCTGTGTGCGGCCGGATGGGGTGTATACCTGGCAGGGGTGGGGCAGGCCTCACCCCAACATTTGTCATGGATGGGCATAGGGTTCCAACCTTCCCACTGGGTGGGCAGTGCCGGCAGTGCATCGGTCTGTTGGACACGGGGGCTGGCTCCACTGTGCCTGGGGGTTGGCGGTGGGGGTGCAACTCGGCCCAGGCTTGTGCTTTTGGAGACTTTCATGCTCATTGGTGTTATGCAGGGCTGTTGTTCTATGGGCTCCTCGCCTTCCTGTTGGCCCGGTGTTCCTCTGGGGGTGCAGTGCTTTGACTGCGGGGCCCGTGGGTGACTGCAGAGCGTGTCTGCTGCTCAGAAGCACTTTGACAAGTCGCAGATCTCAGACAACAGGATTTATGGGATTAATCCCATACACATATAGGTAGACACATCACAGGCATATACACACTGCTAGCATCTGCCTCACACACTCCCTGGAACACTCTACAGATCACATCCTTCCTCTTAATACTTTCTCCCCCTTTTTTATTTTTTGTGTTCTCCTTTATCACTATAACTGCTATCCTAAACTGATATTCATAAGATCAGTTTAATTGTTTGTTTTTTTCCAAACACATGTCAGCTTCTGTATCTATGTCTATATCTTATCTCTTACATGTCATCATTTTTATTTCTGAATTTCCTTGTTTCATTTGTAAAAAGAAAAAGAAAAAAAAGGTTTGGGTTCTATGTCCCTAGATCCATCTACACATTGATGCTCATTAAAGTTTCTGACCTGAGACAGTTAATTGTAACTGGACAGTATCATACAGTAAGGGGACACAGTATGTGCTGCATTTAAAGAAGTTGTGATTTATTGTTGAGAAAAAGTGAATTAGATAGCTACTTCTGGGCTGGAGCTTTCTCCATTCCACTCTTCTCTTTTCTCTCATTATAGCATTTTCCATTTCCTTTTCTTCACCTCTGTCTCACCAAATTTCCAACCCTTCTTGCTCCCTTCCTTTGCTCCTCCTCTCCCTCCTCCCCCTCTCCTGACAGCGAGCAAATAATTCTTTGTAAATTAGTGTCTCTGTCTTTTCTTTTGTCTAGTGGTTTGAGGCTTCCTCAAATTCTCACAGAGGCAAACATCAAAGATCGTCCAACCCTCTAAACAATTAGACTAGAAAGGAGAGGCCTAAAACAAAAGAGCTGTAATTCTGCTTTGAAGACCAAAGTTTAATAAGAAATGCGGAAAGAGAAATTCATAACGTTTTTCATTCGAGCAAAAGTACTATTAATTATATACAATGTCAGATTATTTGAATATTCAATATGGAAGGAGATTGGGATTGATGAGATTTTTACCATCCTTTGAGGTATGAGTTATATGTCTGGGTGCTCTAGTTTAAAAACTGTATCAAATAGTATGGGGTGCTT
The DNA here is from genome assembly GCF_029633865.1 of Lampris incognitus. Lineage (NCBI taxonomy): Eukaryota > Metazoa > Chordata > Actinopteri > Lampriformes > Lampridae > Lampris > Lampris incognitus. The sequence continues at coordinate 118,563,508 of NC_079211.1, forward strand.
TTCAACTCCTCCGAAGAGACCGGTTGGCAGGCAGGCAGGTCGTGATACTGACGCAGAAAGGTCAGATAAAGAGATGGAAGCTCAAAAACCAGGGGATGGAGAAATGAACCCTGACAGAGAGACACTTAGTGTCAGACACTTTTGTCCAGGGACACAGATAGACAGAGCATCACACAGACAGTATTACATATTCTATAACCAGAGAAACAAGCAAGCTAAACATCTGTATGCATACTCAATAATCCAGATAAGGAAATCACAGAAAGTTGAATCAGTTCATCTGTTTATTGAGAGAAGTGTTTCATTGCTCATCTAAGTGACCTCTTCAGTCTAAACTGACTGCAGGTATCCCCATCCGTATAAACAATACATTGGCATAACGACCAAAACCAACAATCATTTTCATATGCAAATTGGCGTGACCATTAACTAGAGTTACAATGGCCATATGTACTATTCTTGGAGGATTGGGGAATGTTTGCAATCACAGTATTGTAAGATGGTGACAGATGTACTCTTAGCGTCAGGGATGGTCGTTCCCTCGTCACATGGGTGGCCTCTTTGACTCCCCGTTCAAACCAGCATTCCTCCCTATCAAGGATGTGCACTTCTTCAACCTTGAAGGAATGGCCACTGGCCTGTAGATGGGTGTAGACTGTGGAGTCCTGGCCTGACGTGTCAGCTCTCCTGTGTTGTGCCATCTTCTTGGCCAGCGTCTGTTTAGTTTCCTCAATGTACAAGTCACGGCAATCCTCCCGGCAAGCAAGCTAAACAAAAAACAACACAACAAAGACACATAGTGTCATCGATGCCAAGTGCATCTGCTGTGTGACTTTGTGGTGAACCAAATGATACGGGATCAATATCTTAAGTTTATTCTTGGAAGCAGGCCTGGTATTAAGAGCACATTTTCAGTTGATTAGCTAACGTTTCATATGATTTACAAAAATCCTGATTGGATGCTTAACAGCCACATTGTAAAATAGATACTCTTGCACCATTTCAACAGAGTTAAAGTGAGCTGACACTTTAGAAAGATTTTAAACTTTTTATCAAAATATTTTTTTTTGAGCATTATAAAGGTATCTTTGTCTAAGGAGTTTCTGTGAAATCCTACCTTGAATGAAACTGCACGGTTAATGCCAGGTGATAGAATATGAGGGAGAGACTAACTGATAAAAGGTGCAGAAATTTTTTTTTTTTTGCCAATTTCCTTACCAGTGAGGATTATAATGTTAATGAAAAAATAAAAACACAACATCTTGGATGTTTTATAAGAGCATATATTGTAAGACGCACTCTCTCACTGCATAGATTGGAGAGTAGCTCACCCCCTATCTACAGCCGCAGATGATACAGTAGACATGAAACTAAATGTCATTTTGGGAGGGGTTGAGTGAGTTAGGAGCCAGCTTCCTGAGATGCTGTGCATATAAAAAGCCTCTGTTTCCAACATGGAAGGTCGGTACAAAAACAGAGGTGAGCAGTACACTCTGTCTCCACCGTGTCTGTGTATTGACAGCGAAACATTGATTAGTCATTAGCACAGTGCAGTCAGTGCTAGTTCCTGTTCTGCCTTATGTAGTCTACTGCCGAGAATAAGAGAAGTGAGAGTGCAAGACAAAAAAACAAACAAACAAACAAAACAAAAAAAACGCATTCCTGGAAGAAAAGAGACCGATGCTAGAAGAACAGAGAAGAGCATAAAATAGATTGACAAGAAAAACAGGCTGACGGACCAACACAAAGGAGATAAACACACAGATAAATGGAGGAGTTAGTGAGCAGACAGGCATCCAGACAGGCAAACAGATAATCGGACATTAAGATAAGGAAGCATTCAAGTAAAGACAGATTAGTGAGCTAGCGGAGAGAAAACATGCAGAGGAACAGAGGTTTTCACTGCCTTGACATCTTGAGAAAGGCTTTCTCAGAGAAAGAACGTCCTCCTCAAAGCAGATGTACTTTTCTGTTTACAAGCCTATAAACATCAGCTGTCGAAGGAGACTAGGAGCAGGAAACGCAGTGGTTTATAGATCGTGATCGTCAAGTTTAATACAGCACTGCCCCCTCAGTGAGCTACGGTGTGTGTGTGTGTGTGTGTGTGTGTGTGTGTGTGTGTGTGTGTGTGTGTGTGTGCGCGAGAGGAGAAAAATGTATGTGGTTATGTGCAGATGTTCTGAGTCATCCCTTGAAGAATACAAAATGAGCTCCTTAATCAAATTGCGTTGCTAAAGAGCATTTAATCTTGTTTTTACTCAAACGTATTACACCTTCCAGTGCACAAGAAGTTGGGTTAAGTCAGGTACTCTCTTTTTAAACATTGATGTTTTTTCAGACTCTGCCAGCCTCCCTTTTTATTCGGTCTGTCAGTGAACACCATCATATGTATACCAACAACCTGACAGCTTTAAAAATTTCAGTGATATCTGTTCACAAATTCCTTAAATCTTCTGCAACCCCAAGCTGTCTGCTCCAGTGTTTATTAGTCTTCTGGGAAACATCTGTGTTTGTGATGTTTCACAGGATACTAAGGAGCCTTTAATTTCAACAGTTAGTTGAGCTATCATTTAAACATGATTTTTTTCCCCCCATTACTGCTAAACGCAATTATTTTCAACATTCATCCCAATTAACATTTAGGTTTTTTTTCTCATTTCTTCAAAATGTAGAAAACGTTTTTTTTCTGTCCAAGGTTAATGAAATAAACATTTTTATTATAGTTAGTTCATCAGTTTATTTGAGCTAGAGTGTGTCAATCTGTCCATTATAATGGATGTAGATATAGTGTTAACATATATATTGACAGAAACCAAATAATGAAAAAAAAAAAAAAGGTGTGCAAACCCAGGCTGTACACCAGCTTTGTGTGTAGCCATTTGAACCATTGTGACTTAGCTGTATTTGCAGTGTCGGAGTTCCTGTTGATGCGTGGAAGCCAAAACTGAGGCTAACAACGGCACTTAAACTGCAGAGCTAAGCAGAGCTGTGGACATGTTGGTGCCTGTTCAGACTTAATGGTAGCTGCCTTGTTGACTGCTATGAAGCCAGTTATGGTGGTGGGTAATAGGGGTTGATTGGTCTGAGGCCAATTATGTCTGCCTGCACACCCGATGGCTTTTCTATGCTTTGCACTGTGTGATTTTACCGTGTGTAGTCTTACATGAGTGTTTATAGCCGCGCCCAGCTAATGTTACCTAAAATTAAAAAAAAAAACCTTTCAAATCCGGTTTTGGAGTTTCTCATTTGTCTTGTTTTTCTCCATTTGTGGCATAAAACCCCATTTTGAAACATTAGGGGGAGGCTGTCACAGTGGTTGCACAGTGTAGTGTGGCACTCTTTATCCTATTTGGTTGTAGAGCAAGTGTTATTAGCAACTTTCCTAGCTGAGCGAGAGGAATACCAGTGGATTACTGACTCAAGGCTGGATGGAGACACACTATGATGCTATTCACATCTGGCTTTTGGACAAGTTTGAGCTGAAGAGTGTTTCAGAGGTATAAACAGGCAGAATTTTGCTTAGGTCCTGGCCTGTCGCCAAAGCTTGATTTGAAGTATGAGTTTGCCCACAAAAAAATGGCGTATTTGTTTTATTTGCTTATTTTTAATTAGAGGTCGAGGAAAAAGTAAACTTTTTTTGCCAGAGGCCAAGTTGTTTTTTGAAGCTTGATGAAAGAAGTTGTTTTTTTCATTTGTGTTAATTGGGACCTCAGTCCATACACATTTACCCCAGGCTTCCAGTCAGGGGTCAGGGTACGGGGCGAGATTTCACCTTATTCATGATTTTCTTTAGGGAATAAAGACTTTCTCTATATAGGGATACGGGGATCAGACACGGATGCTGGCCAAGCATTGTGGGTGCAAGTCACCAAATCTCCATAAATTGGCAACAGCTAAACATTTGTTATTGTCAGCATCCTATAAACACCCTACAAAATGAGCTGTAGACTGTAAGAAACTGTGTATTAAGTATTAACTTATGAGTTTGCACATATAAGACATTTCACTTTGATGGGACGCTCAGATGAAAACACAAAGGACTGAACAAAACATTTAAACTGGAAAACCCTAGCGTATAGAAGGATATAAAATTTAATCGATAAGGGAATAATTGATTATTTTTGTCTTTTAAGTATAAATTTGACCACTTAATTATAGCTGTGCAGTCTTAATTATAACTGTGCAGTCTTATACGGCACTATCTGTAATTGTCTAAGGGGAAGTTAGGGTTGGCACCGGAGGAGCTTGTCCATTAATGACCACAGTGGTACAAAGGTTTTACTGGATAAGAGTGTTTTATTTTTATATGTATAGTTTAGAGTGCATTTTAATTGTTTGTCTCTGTTAATGAGGAGAGAGAACAATGTCCACACACTAAAACAAGAACTCCTCCACTTCATTTAGCTTCATTTAGTAGCGTTTGGACCGGTAGGGTTTCCATCAGGCGATAGGAACTCTCATTCCAGTGTGTGCAGGACTTTCTCACCTGCTATGCATCATTTTATCCAGCATCTGCTCCTCTTATGTTTGGGCGTGCACTTGGCAAATTTTGTTTTTCTATCTGCTTAACACCGTTTTCTATCTAACACTTTGCTTAATGTAAATTTCATTGCCCAGATCATGAAAAGCAGGTGTGCACAAGATGTCTTTATTTAGGGTGGTCTTAGAATAATTATGATTGGATCTTGTGGTCTTCCAGTAGTACGTAGGTGTAATTACCCCACGGTCACATACAAATGCACTGTGTGTGTAATTGATTGGTTGGTGCCTTTATGTTGTGTGGTCACACACTAGCTGCAATTAAAAGCTTCTTTTTTTTGCTGAGCTGTTGTAATGGGAGCAGGGCTCGTACTCACGGGAATTGGCAGGATGTTATAAAGGGCTCACACCAACCAACGGTGGTGCTGAAAGAAAGCATGAAAGGGGACTAGGAATAATAGAATGACAAGATTAAAAAAAGGAGAGCACGGGTTTTGGGTGGGATAAAGGTTTGTAATGATCAAGAAAACGCCAGAAAAAGCATTGAGCAGATAAGAAAGGAGAAGACATTAATACTAAAATTCTACCCCCCCTTTTTCTTTTCTCTCCCCAATTGTACTTGGCCATTTACCCCACTCTTCTGAGCCATCCTGGTCACTTCTCCACCCCCTCTGCCAATCCAGGTAGGGCTGCAGACTACCACATGCCTCCTCCGATACATGTGGAGTCACAAGCCGCTTCTTTTCACCTGACAGTGAGGAGTTTCACCAGGGGGACGTAGCGTGTGGGAGAATCACGCTATTACCCCCAGTCCCCCCCCCCCCCCCAAACAGGTGCCCCGACCGACTGACAGACCAGAGGAGGCACTAGTGCAGCGACCAGGACACATACCCACATCCGGCTTCCCACCCGCAGACATTGCCAATTGTGTCTGTAGGGAAGCCCAACCAAGCAAGAGGTACCACCCAGACGCTGCCCTTCTCCCCAATTGTATCCAGCAAATTACTCCACTCTTCCGAGCCATCCCGGACTTTGTTCCAGCCCCCCTGCCGTTCCGGGGAGGGCTGCAGACTACCACATGCCTCCTTCGTTACATGTGGAGTCACCAGTCACTTCTTTTCACTTGACAGTAAGGAGTTTCACCAGGTGGATGTAGCATGTGGGAGGATCACGCTATTCCCCCCAGTTCTCCCTCCCGAACAAACACTCCAACCGACCAGAGGAGGCGCTAGTGCAGCGACCAAGACACATTCCCACATCCAGCTTCCCACCCGCAGACACGGCCTTCTGTGTCTGTAGGGATTCCCGACCAAGGCGGAGGTAACATGGGGATTCGAACCGGTGATCCCCGTGTTGGTAGGCAACAGAATAGACCGCCATGCCACCTGGACGCCCCATTAATACTCAAATGTAGCATGAACATTGAGAGTTTTCCTCGCTGCAGTTTGAATGTGTTGTTTTGTAAGTAACACAGGAGGAAACACTGGCGAAAGAGTTGGCTGCTGTCTGCAGGTAATTCAAAGAGGAAACCCAAAACCAAAATGATTTAAGGGGAAATTGCCTTTTGTTGGAAGTTGTTCTGTTCAGTGAATTTACTTGGTTGAGAAAGTTCTTCTGTTTCTCTCTCTCTCTCTCTCTCTCTCTCTCTCTCTCTCTCTCTCTCTCTCTCTCTCTCCTGTGTTGGTTGACTTTGCATCTACTGCTAGATGTCTGGAAGCTGAACACATAAATGTATGGGTGCCCGCTAAGTGGTGTGAGAGATGGAAAAAAGGGATAGATTGAGATTGTAACTTACTAAAAAAAAAGAAGACACAGAGAGAGACGGAGAGTCGTGAGCAGAGGGGATGAGAGAGGATGTGCTGCTGGAGGATGTTTCCCACAGGGACAGACTCCATGTAATATTTAGTGGTGAAAGAGGCGCGGGTGCCACCTCTGCTCTCTGAATAGCAGTCAAACGCTGCTGACTCCCCTGCTGCAAAGTGGCTTCATACGCGTAATACGACATCAGGACGAGGCAGGGAGTATCGTTCAGATCGTCTTCTTTTTTTTCCTGCACATCTCATGGTCTCCTGCGTCTTAGCTGTCTTACTCTCTTTGACGCCTCATCCTAAATATTGAATCCATCGTTTCAGCTGCATTTCTCTATCACAGCAGAAATCACCCCTCATTTCCTTACAGGACACCCCTTACTATGATGCATTTCATACCAAAAAAACAACAACAATGCTGCAGCAGATAATCTATTCTTCTGAAAATGAATGCATACTCATTCAGTCTATTAATACAAATGTTGATAAAACACTCTAAACCAAATGTCTCAGAGGGTGTATCGAAGCTCTTCCAGCACACAATCACACACACGCACACACGTTATGGCCGCACACCGCGTGTTTAATGGGGTGAATCCTCCAGCCCCCTTAATCATAGTTAGCGGTGCCCAGCAGATGCTCGGAAGAGGTGCGAACTGCAGCTACGGCAGCAGGTACACAACACAGAAAACCCCTTTAAAGAGCAGCGCCGATGAAGGAGATTAAAGCCTTGTTGCTGAAGTTGAAATGTTTTGAACGTGGAGCCACCGGTCTCTCGCAAGGCGGCAAATGAGCTCGGCGCCCAGCAGTGTCAGCCATCTCCATTTTCTGTTCTTAATGAGAGGAAGAAACCTTCACAGATGTGTCCATGCTGGACTAGCAGACAATTGAAAGCCCCTTGCCTGTTAAATTCCCAGATAGCGCCCCTGAAAGGGCTTTCTAAACAGGAAGAGATAAGCAGCAAGGATCTCAAATCATTTGCTGAACTCCAGACGTGTCTTTCTTCATCCATCTGAATAGGAACAAACTCCAGTCGCCTTATAGTCTAATGGTTATTGGGGAATATAGTTGCTATGATGACAGATGGTACTATTTGTGAGGCAAAGTAGAGGAAATTTTCTTTCTTCTGCAGTCTACAGTAACTTTTGGGATTTTTTTAACCTTTTTTTACATACCCTTTTAACTAACAGTTTCCTACCTTTAAGTCAACGCATGTACACCTCTATCTATTTTTCTTCAGAAACATTACCTATGTAAAATAATCTTGAACTTTCCATTTAAATGTAAAAACCCAACGAACCTTTCCACTGAGGGCGCTCTGAAATCCACAGAAACGCTGGGCTTTGTGTGAAAGTTCAGCCGGCGCTGCAGTGTTGTGAGGTTGATCATGTTTGAAAGTGTCGGTTTGGGATTTGAAACCGAGCATAGTATTTTAACATGCACATACATGTTACACACAAACACACACACACACACACACACACACACACTTATTACAGGACGGATTACATGAACTTTCAAGCCCCGATCCCTGGGGACCTTTCAGCACCTTCCTCTAAGGCCTAGAAAGTTTGATGCGCGTGTGTGTGTGTGTGTGTGTGTGTGTGTGTGTGTGTGTGTGTGTGTGTGTGTGTGTGTGTGTGTGTGTGTGTTCTGAGTGTGACAACAGGCCCTTTCATAAAGGCCTTGGCCCTTCATCTACCTTGGGGCTTAGGCTGCACGCTGGCTGCTACTGGAAAGACCTACGTGTGTGTGTGTTTCTCTCTCTCCCTCCCATTTTTCCTCTCTTGATCTCTCTCTCTCTCGCTTTGTCTCTCTTTCTCCTTTAATTTCTCCTTCCTTTGCTGTCAGCACAATTAATTTCAAAAGCCTTTATCGGCAGTTTGCCCTCTCCCTCTTTCCCTGTCTCTCTCCACCTGTCTCTCATCTTCTCTGTCCCTCCCTCTCTCTCTCTCTCTCTCTCTTCTCTCTCCGTTGCTGATCTTTCACACGTTCTTCACAAACTCTTCCCTCTCATTCTCTTGTTGCCCCCGCCTGCATTTCAATAGCTCCCAATCTTAATCCCACTTCACCGTCCCTTCACCTCTAGATCATTCTCTCTGTTCATCTGTTTTTCTCATTAATACACATGTACTCAAATAGGCTCTGTCTCTCACATTCTCCCTCAACAACACACACCCACACACACGCGCGCACACATGCATGCATGCACATGCACGTACACACATATGTACGCATACACGCACACATGCATGCACACACACACACACACACACACACACACACACACACACACACACACACAAAAGGACATGACGCACACATTCGTGCACAGGCTTTTGCGCGTTGTAAAAACTGCTGGTGATATTAACATCTCATGTTAAATGGATGAGCGTAGAGAAGCTGTGCCGTCTGTACTAACTGGCTCTTGAATTGGCTGTAGAGAGAGAGGTAGAAAGATATGGTCTTCAGGTCACATCTTCTAATCTATACCTACACTGTAAAGAAACCCCAAGGTAGTGGTTAAGGTGTTGCTCATATGCCACGTATCATAGACTTATAACTCAGAAAACGGCCAAGTTGAATTTGCACATACAAGGGATGTAATGTGATGGAGTATGTTAATATAGGATGCATGCCCTCCCACTTCCATTATAGTGCCTTACTGGAGGAAGACTAACGTGTATCCCACCCTGCAGTTTATCCTGTTCATAGTGTAAATGGATATTTTGACATCTAAGAAGGTCATTTTCAGCACATTAAGGGATGAAGTTTGGTTCCTTTGTTTATTGCACAAACTGTGTTGAATTTGAAGCACAGTGATGGCATATTTTAAAAGTTCCCCCCGTATGAAAATTAATATCTACTTTTTCAGTCAAGCTGTTTTTATGCAGATTTTAGAATTGCAAATTAGAAAGGCTTGGATCTGATCTCAGGGTCCTAGATTGGGATCCAGCTTTGGCTTCTTCCCCTTCCTTTCTCCTGAACCTGCACTTCCTTTCTGTCTCAACCGTCACTGTCCAGGCTGAAGCTGCCGTGCAGATGATGTTGCAGAGCAAGCTTATGGAGAAGGAACAAAAAAACAGATTCCTCATTTGATTTTTCTCAACTTCTTAACAAATCGAACTCAAAAATGACTTTTCTGGCATCCGGATAGCATAGCGGTCTGTTCTGTTGCCTACCAACACAGGGATCGCTGGTTCGAATCCCTGTGTTAGCTCCGGCTCTATTGGGTGTCCCTGCAGACCCAATTGGCCGTGTCTGCGGGTGGGAAGCCAGATGTGGGTGTGTGTCCTGGTCGCTGCACTAACACCTCCTCTGGTCAGCTGGGGCGCCTGTTCGGGGGGGGGGGGCTGGGGGGAACAGTGTGATCCTCCCATGCGCTATGTCTCCCAGGTGAAACTCCTCACTGTCAAGTGAAAAGAAGTGGCTTGTGACTCCACATGTATCGGAGGAGGCATGTGGTAGTCTGCAGTCCTCCCAGAATCATCAGCAGAGGGGGTGGAGCAATGACCGGGACGGCTCGGAAGAGTGGGTTAATTGGCCAAGTACAATTGGGGAGAAAAAGAGGCAAAAAAAAAAAGATGTTTGAATTTAATCATGCTTGTAGGTGTGTTGACAGTGGCACCAATTTAAATGCAATTTCCTGACTGATAGAGGACTGGAGTCTAAGTGTTCTCTTATTCATGTCCTGACTATTTTCAAAAACGAGGCAAAAGCAAGGAAAGTAGGTTAGACAGTGTACAAGCAGTGCAGAAAATATGTCAAAATCATGTTGCATCAGGTGACTCTCGGGAGAAATTCTTCAGGTCACAGCATATCGAGTCAGAATGCACTGGGAACAAAGCACTTCTTGTCGAATCCCAAACTGCATTGTGTCCCTGTTGCATTTCAACAACTTTAGTTTCCGTTTTTTTTTTCAGAACATTTTGCCAACATAGAGACTTAATAAAGCAGCTGTACTAAACAGGTAATGTGCAGCGGTGAACACGTTCAGAGAGCCATTCGGTTTTGACTGCCAGCATTCGGACACACTCCACATTGCAGAAAATATACAGCCTTTTCCTTCAAATCTCTACCATCTGCGGCCTTGTGACAATGCTCCAATGTGTTCCTGGTGTGCATTTCCCTGTGTGCATGTGTGCAGTGTCCGTGTCCGTGTCCGTGTGTGAGAGCATGTGTTGAGAGGAAAGGGACAAAAAAAAAAAAAAGAAAGTCGGAGGAAGAAAAAAAAAAGGACACAGTGAGCCAAACAAAGTACAAACAGTGAAAATTGATGTTGCTCTTATTTGGGGTCCTCCTGACTACCTCACATGCACCACATGTCCTGTAATGTCTTCCAGAGAATCTCTGCTGAGCGATTCAACACCATATTTGCACACCAATTAAAGCTCGCTGAATGCACATGCAGTTCATGTCATGTACGTGTAGCTTTTATGACTCAAAGACGTGTGAGGGACTCTGTTGGACGTGCTGCAGCAGTCTTCCAGTATAAAGTCCTCTATTAGGGCTGGAAAGAGAAAGACACTGGTTCATATGACTGTATGAATGAACGATATCCCAATAGCGTAGATTGAAATAAAAACAGAAATAGCCGTGGAAATAGCTTTAGACTCTTAATTTTTCACACACTGGTGTAAATATTCACACACACACACACACACACACACACACACACACACACACACACACACACACACATACTCAGACAAGCTCATTTAACCTCCAAGGACACAGGAAGTGAGCATGTTTTTCCTCCCACAATTCTCCGTTTGTGATGATTAAATGCTGAGAATGTTGAGTCACCACGTCTCTGAGACAACAGGGAACTTGAACATGACAACTGTGGGATGGGAATGCACTTTCCCAGTGAGATGCTTATGTCATGTACATTATTTAGTGACTCCTATCTTATTCTTTTCTTTTCTTTTCACTCTGCGTCACTCCATACCCCCTTTAATGTACTATTCTCGCTCTTTCTTCGTCGCTCTCTGCTCCTTTGTCAACTTCTTTCTTCATGTCTTCATGCTCTTTCTCTCTCTTTCTGTCTTTGTCTCGCTGTCTCTGTTTGTCTGTCTGTCTGTCTGTCTGTCTGTCTCTATCGCTCACTCTCTCTCTCTCTCTCTCTCTCTCTCTCTCTCTCTCTCTCTCTCTCTCTCTCTCTCTCTCTCTCTCTCTCTCTCTCTCTCTCTCTCTCTCTCTTGAGATCCAGCGTGTCCATTAAGGCTTTCAGGTTTTCTGAAGCACAATGCTTTCACTGTTATATCACAGTATTATTTTCGCCCGCAACTATTTACTTACATAAAAAACAGCAAGACTTCATTGAATACATGTGTTTCTATCAGAGAAGAGGTACACAGCCCCTGGTTTCAGATGTTTAAACTAAACTCTGGTATTTTTAATTCCTCTTTTTCTATTCCCTCCTAGGTGAAAACCCTTTCCATTGCCTGCTCTGCTATCAAACTCTGCTTTAATCAATGCGGTACACTCTCAGTTTCTCTGTCTGATGGGATTTTGTGTTTCTAATGCACCGTCTGTGTCCTTCAGAAACCCTACTACAGACTGAGGGGTGAAGCTTATGAATTTTGGGCACTAGCTGTTCGAGCTACGTAGCACTGAAAACATTTTACCAGCCCAGATAGATTATGACAAGCTCAATATATGTAATGAAGTGTTCAAGTCTAAATGCAAGCAACTATATATCCAAGGGCTGGGCATCACATGGTTTAATGGGCCATGGGTAGGATGCAAACTCCACACAGAGGACGACCCGGGACGACCCCCAGGGTTGGACTACTCCGGGGCTCAAACCCAGGGCCTTCTTGCTGTGAGGTGACCACGCTAACCACTGCGCCACCGTGCCGCCCAACTGAAAACTTCAATTGTCCCTAGGGTGTGTGTGTGTGTGTGTGTGTGTGTGTGTGTGTGTCTGTTTGTTTTGGCCCTGTGATTGCCGGGTAGGGTGTCTCCCCGCCTGCCGCCCAATGACTGCTGGGATAGGCTCCAGCATGCTTGCAACCCTGAGAGCAGGATAAGCGGTTTGAACGATGGGTGGATGGGTAGCCCAGTCACCATCAGTCCTCCAGCTCTCCAAAAACTCTTTTCTTCCTTCATAATTGTTTGATGAGTAGTTCTTGGTGGTGGCACATTATATGCAAAACAGCAATACATATTGCAGCACTTGAGAAGGTAGTTTAGCCAGACGGCTGCGGCTGTCAGCTCTCGTATCAGGGTTGGCGACTCCTCTGAGGGAAAGAAGCTATTCGCCACCCACACACACACACACACACACACACACACACGCGTGCATGCACACACAAGTCACTCGAACTCACAAGATAACACATCGGCCAATTTAATCTGTATCTGATGTTTCATGGGAAAATAAATGTTAATTATTAAATTATTAACAAATTAATTAACCTATATATGTATATAAAGAAATGTAGAAGTCAGTTAAGTAGATTCAGCTGTTAACATTTTAACATTACACACTGAATCCGGTATGTCTTTTTTCTTATGTTTTGCTCTTTGGTCCAGGTACATTACACCTTATTTAACCAACACTCAGCGGTGTGGATCAGTTGTTCTGGACATGCGGCTCCTCTGGAGGCTGACCCACATGATGATTGCGAGATTGGATGAGCAGACTCACGGCAGGGCTCTCCCAGTAGGCTTGACTCTTGTTTGCACAGATGGGAAGGTGAAATAGGGAGTGTGATATGTCACAGGCTTCTACACCACTTTGTCACTAAATGTGTTGGTCAACACAAACAATACTCCCAAACATCAGGAAAAAAAATGTTTTTCACTATTTTGAGGGATTTGGTCAAACCCCCCCCCCCCAAAAAAAAAAAAACAATAGGTTGGCTCAGAAAAGTCACCACATCTAATCTAGCGGCATGTTCACCATGTTGGCAATGCTGGATGGTAACCATATTTTGTCGATTTACAGGACAAGACCTGCCTACAAGCATGTTGACTGGTCAAGTCTTATTGATTGGCTGACTTACTTTGTTCAAATGGCTGAGCAGTTTTGCATAGCCGGCCAATAAATACGCTCTGCATTGTTTTACTTTCAGTATGGAACATATTCGCCACTGGCCAGAAAGGCCAGTGCTGTCTTTTTAGTGCGAGTCAGCCCAGTATATACCCATGTCTTTATGCATGCTCAATAATCCAGGTAAAAAAGTCAAAGAAAGGTGAATCAGTTCATCTGGATATGTTTACTGACAGATGTGTTTCATCACTTATCTAAGTCACTTAGATGAGTGATGAAACACATCTGTCAGTAAACATATCCAGATGAACTGATCAACTCTCTTTGATGTCTATAGCTAGCTTTCCATCCAGATATGTCTTAAGCAAACTTCTGAAATGTTGATAAAAGAAAATGAGACTATGTGTTTCCATCAACTGGTGTTTTTCCAAAAAATCACCACCTGTGCACAGGGCATGACAGTGGCTGTATTGGTTGCTTGGCAAAGAAAGCTGACAACTACCTGTGAATACTAAACTCAGGAGAGAATGACAATTGTTTGAAAATGGTGCTGTATTTGTCATCACAGGTTTATGTTGACTGCACCTGGCCATGTTCCACGTTGCCCGACAAAGATGGCAAAATAAATTCGGTAGCCATTATTATACTGGCTGAGGCCAGTATAATAGTAATATAATATAACATAATATATATATATATACATACATATTCTACACCATAATTTTTTCAAGAAATACTGTTTCCATTTTCGCTTTATCGAAACTTCAATTTTTCAATCTCAACTGAGTGTCAAACCTTTTTGCGATATTTATGTTCTTTTTTGTTTTTTTAATGAATGCATTTCCATTCATGTTTTCTTCGGTACAACTTCAAATTTTGCAAATCACACGTGATTGGAAACATGCCTTATATCTCCATCAGGTTCGGCAGCTGATATTTCCCTCACATAGACCAAGTCTGAAGTTGCTAAGAAAAAACTATATGATTGACAACATATTTTGAAATATGTTGTCAATTCTTGTTTGAGCTGTGTGTATGTGTGCATGCATGTGTTTTTTTTTTGTATATAGATTGTTTACGCAACAATCTGCAATTTGCACCACACATACTGAACATCGATCAGCGAATTAAGAGTTTTTGTTTGTGGGTTTTCGTGTGTGGGTGTGTGTGTGGTATTGGCCTGTCAGCTTTTCAAAGTATTGCCAGTAGATTGGAGTGTCATCTTGCTGACTGGATGCTTCAGTTTTTATCCAGGGCAGAGTCTTTTCTGTCAGCAACACACACACACACACACACACATAAACACAATGAGTTTTTCTGTCTGTGCTGGCTGAAGCTGCTGCCCTGGTTTCAGAACAGCCATTTGTCAAAGTCACTCTTCATGTGTGGGAAAATTATATAGAGCTTTCTCTCTCTCTTTTTGATGTGTGTATCCCTTTTTTACCCTGTCCATATATCTGTATTTCTCTCTTTCCTTCTGTCTCACTCTCATCCTCATGGCCATGTTTTCTATGGTCCCTTGTGTGCAAGAGGATGTATGCCAAATTTTTGTTCTGTTTTTTTTTTTTTTTTTTTTTTTTTTGGCATCTGTGTTTTTAAAGACCAAACATCCGGACGTGTTGTTTTATTTACATGGTCAAGTGAATGCATTGTGCATGGAAACCGTAGCACACATTTCTTTTTTTCAATATCGAGACTGTATCTATCTATCTCTCTCTCGCTCTCTCTCTCTCTCTCTCTCTCTCTCTCTCTCTCTCTCTCTCTCTCTCTCTCTCTCATGGGGGAGGGGGGTATACAATCAACAACCAAAGCGATAGCACAGTGAACAGAGTTCTCATGCCACACACTGTTTCATGGTGGAATTTCCCTGGATTTTGTGTTTGACGCCCTTTTCAGATTAAATTGATCTTATTGTAAAATGCTGCCAGTATTCAATGAAAATTGTTAATAAGAAGCCATATGCCATACAAGGTGTGTGTGTGTGTGTGAGAGAGAGAGAGAGAGGGAGAGAGAGAGAGAGAGAGAGAGAGAGGGAGTTTGTAGGGTAAGGGCCAGACGAGCCTGTGTTTTAGCTGTGCGCACTTCGTGTTTGTCATTGTTTGTACATTCTTGTGTGTTTGTACAAGCCTAGATTTCGACATGAGGGACTGTGTTTGTGTGCGCCTAATCGTGGGCAGATTTGCCTGCAGTGTGTTCACATGTGCCTGTATGGTTTTTTATGTTTGATTGTGCATATACCTAGATGATTTTTTGCATCAGCCAAGTTAGTGTGTATATATTAATTGTGTGTGTGTGTGTGTGCGGGTGCGCTCGTGCGTGTGTATGTGCGCACGCACCTCACCATTTACACACCATTGTTAAATACAGAAATGGGCCGTTTTATTATTTAATCCCTTATTTTAATGGGAATCCCAATGATTTAACTGTTAAATTTATGAACCATTACCATCCACTGAGTGCGGAGAAGCTGAAAGAAGCGTGTGCATGAGTGTGTGTGTGTGTGTGTGTGTTGCTGTGTGGGGGGAGGCAGGGCTCCATGTTATTATCGCCCCCTTTCTAAACTCAATTAATTTCACCTCACTGGAATAAAGCAAGGCACTTTATAGGAGTGGGATACAACAGTACTCATTGCCAAAGTAAAGTCAACACGTGCAACATTTTATGTTCAGTCGCTTAAGTTGATAACATGTCAGTAAATCAAGAACAACTGTTGTGTCTTTTAAATTGATTGGACAACCATGTAAAAGCCATGTCATCTAAATATGTTTTTATGAGTAATAATCACGCAGTATAAGATGTTGACCAGATGAAATATATTTGACTGCAGGAGTGGTACACTTATATTTCTCCTTAACTGCGTTGGAGTTTTACAGTGTGAGACATGATTTAAAACCGGTTGCATACTCTTTTGAATACAGAGGCTTAACCTTCCCCCCCTTCCCTTCGCTCTTATGTGTGTGTTCATTTGTGTTTACGCTCACAGAGTTGCAGACTCGGTCAAACAGTAAATGGGAGCGTGACGAGGAGAAATGCAGACAGGTGAAGACAAGAGAGCAGGGGCGGTTTGTTCCTTAGGGCGATTGGGCGACGCTCCCCCAAAGGGGAAAAGGAGAATTTTTTTATTTTTTCTATCAGATTCTACAACAGTGTTACGCTAGCTGTGACTGTTCTGGGTAGTGTTTCCGCATCTGAATATCATAGTCCAGGGCACCCGGGTAGCGTAGCAGTCTATTCCGTTGCCTCCCAACAAGGGGGTTGGCGGTTCAAATCCCCTCGTTACTCCCGGCTTGGTCGGGCGTCTCTACAGACACAATTGGCCGTGTGTAAGGGTAATTGGCCAAGTACAATTGGGGAGGGAAAAAAAAGAAGGGGGGGATTCCATAGTCCAATCAGCATCAACTTGTGTTCTGTGAAGTACCGCCCCTTTCGGATGATTTCATCATCATTCATTCATTCATCATCATCATCAGCCACTTCTCCGGGGTAGGATGGTGGTGGCAGCAAGCTAAGTAGGGCACTTCAGACGTCCCTCTCCCCAGCAACACCCTCCAGCTCCTCCTGGGGGAATCCCAAGGCATTCCCAAGCCAGATTGGACATGTAGTCCCTCCAGCAAGTTCTGGGTCTACTCCAGGGTCTCCTCCAAGTTGGCCGTGCCTGGTAAACCGCCAAAGGACCGCCTCAACTGGCTCCTTTCGACGTGAAGGAGCAGCGGCTCTACTCCAAGCTCCCTCCGGATGTCCGAGCTCCTCACCCTATCTCTAAGGCTGAGCCCAGACACCCTACCGAGGAAACTCATTTCAGCTGCTTGTAGCCATGATCTCACCCTTTCAGTCACTACCCAAAGCTCATGACCATAGATGAGGGTTGGAACAAAGATTGACTGGTAAATTGAGAGCTCTGCCTTCTGGTTCAGCTCCTTCTTCACCAAAATGGTCCGGTCCAACAGCCACATTACTGCTGATGCTGCACCAATCCACCTGTCAATCTCCCGCTCCATCCTACGCTCACTCGTGAACGTAGGATGGAGTGGGAGATTGACAGGCAGATTGGATGATTTCAGTCTGATTGAAAATCACCCAAAATGCTCTGACTTTCATGTTAAGACAATTTTTTTGTCAAACTGCAGACCCTGCAATGCAATCTCTGTGAGTTCTGTGTAGGCTTGCACTAACGTGTTTTGGTCATGCATCACCGGGGCAGCCAACTATACCTCATTGGCTGCTGCTGTATGTCGCCGCTATGTGTCTGTGTGGTCGCCATTTTTAGCAGTCAAGATCCATTAGTGAACAAATACAACATGTATTGAGAGACGCAGACTTAACTACAAAATTGTCTGTAACTTGTTTAATTCTGAATCAATTTTCATGAAATTTCATTTGTTATATATATGTGAGAAATCGAATATTATACTTGTTACTTATTGAAATTAAAAAGTTACTGGGGGGCGGATCTAATCAGCTCTATAGCAAAATATTAACTTTCTGAATAACCACAACTTCCTCTGGGACATGCAGGCTCCGATCTATGAATAGGCAACTACTACTACTGCTGCTCCTGTTAGGGGTCGCCACAGTGGATCATCCGTTTCCATCTCTTCCTGTCCTCTGCATCTTCCTCTGTCACATTAGCCACCTGCATGTCCTCTCTCACCACATCCATAAACCTCCTCTTTGGCCTTCCTCTTTTCCTCTTCCCTGGCAGCTCCATATTCAACATCCTTCTCCCAATATACCCAGCATCTCTCTTCCACACATGTCCAAGCCATCTCAATCTTGCCTCTCTTGCTCTGTCTCCAAACCAATATGTATAATAATAAATACATAACATAATAATAATAATAAATAAATATGTTGATATAAAACCAATATAAAGAGGCAACATCAAGTGTAAATTATTTAGAATGTCAGCTTTTGTGAGTTTCTAGAAAAATGTAGAGGTCTTTGTCTCTTCACATTCAAAGGTATATGTGAGGGCAAACTGATAGACTGTGGTCATCAACAGTTTGACCACAGTGGATTGTTCAGTCATTTTAGAGCCAAAATAATTTTATTCAAGACATTTACAATGAACTCCTGGATGTAGCTGTCCACAAATACTGTACAGTATATGAGGTGAGCGGGTCAAAAAAAATGTATATTCCAATGTGACAATGTCAAGTTAGCTAGCTGACTGGTTAATTTACCCATTGAATGGGTCACCTTAGCCATCATCTCAACATGTGCCCCCCTGAGAGATTTGGCAGGAACCGCCACTGCAAGCGAGCAACTGGAAGAGGTGGACGTAGGAAGTGACAACAATTCAGAGATAGAGAAACAGACTTACAGATATCAAAACAAAGTTATCTAGTTACTGTGAGAAACCAGATCATGTATCTTTATCATGATATTAATTTTATTAGGAATGATTTTGATCATTCAAACAACCAGCAGACTACAGTATATCATTTGGACAAACAGAAAGACACCAAGGGGAATGTAATTTTATACTGTAATCATGTGTGTTATTTTTATTTCACTATTCATTACACTAGTATGTCTACAGTACATGTCAGCTATCGGCAAGCCACTGAGATATATCCCAGTTATTCACATGGATCTCTGAGCAGGTGGAGGATGGAGGTTTAATTTACTCCTCCATGTCTCACTTGGTCTTTTCTCTTGATTGCACTCTCTATCTCCCACCCACACACACACACACACACACACACACACGCATGTGTGTGTTTAAGCATACTGGGCAAGTGTGTATGATTTTTGTCGTCTTGTGTTTTCAAAGGCAATATTTTCAGCCTAGATACATATCATTTGATTATATTTGTGGCACAGATGCTGATTTTGGAGATGAAAATTAAGTCTAGATGAATATATATATATATATATATATATATATATATATATATATACACTACCGTTCAAAAGTTTGGGATCACCCAAACAATTTTGTGTTTTCCATGAAAAGTCACACTTATTCACCACCATATGTTGTGAAATGAATAGAAAATAGAGTCAAGACATTGACAAGGTTAGAAATAATGATTTGTATTTGAAATAAGATTTTTTTTACATCAAACTTTGCTTTCGTCAAAGAATCCTCCATTTGCAGCAATTACAGCATTGCAGACCTTTGGCATTCTAGCTGTTAATTTGTTGAGGTAATCTGGAGAAATTGCACCCCACGCTTCCAGAAGCAGCTCCCACAAGTTGGATTGGTTGGATGGGCACTTCTTTGAGCAGATTGAGTTTCTGGAGCATCACATTTGTGGGGTCAATTAAACGCTCAAAATGGCCAGAAAAAGAGAACTTTCATCTGAAACTCGACAGTCTATTCTTGTTCTTAGAAATGAAGGCTATTCCATGCGAGAAATTGATAAGAAATTGAAGATTTCCTACACCGGTGTGTACTACTCCCTTCAGAGGACAGCACAAACAGGCTCTAACCAGAGTAGAAAAAGAAGTGGGAGGCCACGTTGCACAACTGAGCAAGAAGATAAGTACATTAGAGTCTCTAGTTTGAGAAACAGACGCCTCACAGGTCCCCAACTGGCATCTTCATTAAATAGTACCTGTTAGAGCCTGTTTGTGCTGTTCTCTGAAGGGAGTAGTACACACCGGTGTCGGAAATCTTCAATTTCTTAGCAATTTCTCGCATGGAATAGCCTTCGTTTCTAAGAACAAGAATAGACTGTCGAGTTTCAGATGAAAGTTCTCTTTTTCTGGCCATTTTGAGCGTTTAATTGACCCCACAAATGTGATGCTCCAGAAACTCAATCTGCTCAAAGAAGTGCCCATCCAACCAATCCAACTTGTGGGAGCTGCTTCTGGAAGCGTGGGGTGCAATTTCTCCAGATTACCTCAACAAATTAACAGCTAGAATGCCAAAGGTCTGCAATGCTGTAATTGCTGCAAATGGAGGATTCTTTGACGAAAGCAAAGTTTGATGTAAAAAAAATCTTATTTCAAATACAAATCATTATTTCTAACCTTGTCAATGTCTTGACTCTATTTTCTATTCATTTCACAACATATGGTGGTGAATAAGTGTGACTTTTCATGGAAAACACGAAATTGTTTGGGTGATCCCAAACTTTTGAACGGTAGTGTATATATAGCTGATAACTGCTTATGGCATAAAACAGGCTTGTACTGTCTCATAAGGAATATCATAAAGTGTTTAAACTCACTGGATTATATATATAAAACTTCATTAAATGAAACACTCAGCAGTAGGGAAAGTGCTCAACAAATAATCCAGTGAGTCAAGTAAATTATTTAATAGACAGCACAAGCCTGTTTCATGCCAGAAGCATTGACAGCCGATTGACAGCTGATGATTGCTTATGGCATGAAACAGGCTTGTGCTGTTCATTAAAGAATTTACTTGAATCACTGGATTTTATATATATATATATATATATATATATATATATATATATATATATATATATATATATAAACATTTGTTCTTTGGGGGGTTTTTTTTGAATTCCTGTTTTGCATTAGTTTATGGTCCTGTGTACACCTTGCAGTGTGTGTATGCATGTGGCTACTTGTGCATGCATGTATAAGAATGTGTGTGTGTGTGTGTGTGTGTGTGTGTGTGTGTGTGTGTGTGTGCGTGTGCGTGCGTGCGTGCATGCGTGCGTGCGTGTGTGTGTGCGTGCATACATGTGTGTGCTGGCAAAGTTCTGTGGGTGTTCACAAACAACTCTCTGTGTAAATAGCTCATTAGTGGCAGGGTACATCCCCAGTGTATGTATTTGTGTTGATTGATGGGGTCACAGCAGGGGGCTAGGCCTACTTACAATTTCTTGCACTCCTCTTCTCCCTCGCCTACCCTCCTCTTCGGTTCTCCTTCCAATCTTTCTGTTCCACACTCATTTACTCTACAGTAGAGGAGAGAGAGACAGAGACAGAGAGATAGAGCAACTGGGGACGCACCTAATCTTCAAACCAGGCAATCCCTCTTTCCCTTGCGTCACATCATGTCTTTAGTTTGCCCCCACATATCTCACTTCCTCCCTCCCCTCTTCCTCCCCAATGCTTTGTCTTGTCTTTAACTTCTCCTCCCTCTCCATTCCCCTCATCAGTCCCTTACTCCAGAACAGGAAGGAGAAGCGAAGCCCCTTGTGAGGAGAAGGAGCATAACACATCTATTTTTCCTAAAGTGCCACCACTGTGACAATTTTCTATTCTTTCTGTACACGAACTGTCCACGTTTCAATCTTCCCTTCTACCACACGGCAAGGCGAAATAGTCCCAAAAGTAAAAACATTTGAACCTGAATGAGTTTTTTGGTGTCCATGCTTTTGCCACCCGAACTCCTCAACTCCTGCTGGCAGGGAAACGGCAAACAGCATTGATGCTAAGATCAGAATCTGGAGGGAATATTTAAAAGTTATAAAGAGGAAAACCAAAAGTAATCAAACCTTTATACAGACTCTGAGGAGTGAAAATCATATTTCTAAATCAGCGAGGGATGAAGATGGATTTGTTCTGCATAGAAAATATGTTCAGAAAAAGCATGTGTATATATAAATATGTATTTCTTAGTATAAAGTTTTTTAATCAGCAGCGTGGAAGGAGCCTAATGACCTAGTTATCTGGCTAAACTATTTTTTTTAATTAGATTTAAGTGCAATAGCTCAAATCATATCCATTTTTATTGAATTCACCTGGCAAATGAAAGAATGAAGTGCTGTATATGCAACAGAAAAGAGCAAACTGCTCTCCAACATACTGTAAGTAGCATAAACAAATAGATTCAGATAGAGAGAGCGAGGCATAAAGACTTAACTTATAGCTTCCTTTTTAGGTTGGAAGACCCTGACTTTTAGGTGTTGGGGGGGAGGGGGACATGTACAGAAAATCGATCAGAAACAGCTTCAAGATACTCTTCTAATGATATTAAGAGGTGATTACATATCATCTCTCAGTCTCACCCGGTTAGGAGCAGTTTGACTTGTCATACGTGGCTTTGCTGCTGTCTCATCAACATCAACTAATGGAATGTAGACGGTGGTCTCTCAGGCCTTAGTGTGTGTGTGTGTGTGTGTGTGTGTGTGTGTGTGTGTGTGTGTGTGTGTGTGTGTGTGTGTGTGTGTGTGTGTGTGCGTGCACGCACTCTGAACTGTCAAATGAAAATGAATGGGGGGCAGTGCCGGGTATTGTGTTACATGAATGACTACTTAAAAGACCACCACCACAGCTGCAGCAGACACACACACACACACACACACACACACACACACACACACACACACACACACACACACACACACACACTTCAGAAGAAGAAAAAACCCCACTAAAACACTTGACCTTTCACCCTGTCTCCTCTGGAGCAGTCATTTTATTGGCTCTCCCTCTTTTAACCCTGGCCAAACCAAATAAATGGTCTCTTTGTTTATTATCCATGGCTTTGTTACTATGTTCATCTACTGCCGGCTTGTGTGTGTGTGTGTGTGTGTGTGTGTGTGTGTGTGTGTGTGTGTGTGTACGCACAAGCCTCTGTTTGGTCACACTGACATGTTTAATATGTGTGTGTGTGTGTTTGAATTGTGTGTCTTATTTGGTCTGTCTTTGTGTCTGTGTGTTTTTCTGACAAATGGAAAGTGTTTTTTTCACCGTCCTCCTGTGCTAACGTCAAACAATAGCTTAACTAAACACAGCAGTAGCGAGTTTGAAAGAGCGTGGCCCGTAGACAGGCAGTCCAGCGGCAGCGGGCGGGCGGCAGCGACGCTGTCGACTGGCAGATTCCCACTGCAGACACACTGAACGACAGAGAGAACGACGTGCAGGCAGACACGCAGACACAAACGTCTTTACGGCTGAAAGAGGCTGGTAGACGGTTAAGTAAATGGACAGTGTCACCCAGATGGTAAATGTAGCAAGAATATTTGTGAGGGGAGGAGTTGGACCCTCAGAGAGGCTTGTAAGATAGAAATACAAACCTCTCCTATGACTGTTAAGAGGCAGTGGGCTGCAGGTAACTGTGCAGAGAGAGAGAGATGGAGACTCATAGAAAGGAGAAAAGGGAGACGTGGGAAGAACTGCAAAATTGGTCATAATCAAACCTTTGTATTGTTGCTATGGAAACAATGGGAGTGATTAGAGAGATGAAGCTGGTCGGGAAAGGGTACAGTAGTCTTGGGTGATAATGATGGTTGTGCAAGTGCATGTGGGTCCGTGTGTGTCTGTATCTGCGCGTGTGAGAACATAGAGCTGCCTTTATGCACACGTGAACTTTTTACCTCTTTGTGTATCACTGAATGTGTCTACGGGAATATAACTGTACATTTATGTGTGTGTGAATGCATATTTGTAAGTGTATTTCTGTGTGTGTGTGTGTGCACGTGTAGCTATGCAGTAAAGAACTCCCATAATGACCTCCCACTGCAAAAGCAGCCTCTGCTCAAGTTATTATCCTCTGAAACTAATAAAAATGGGAACGGTAACTTGACCAATGAGAGACAATGAGAAAGACGGTCTCTGATCTGAAGGGGAACAGGAGAGGGGGAGCTGAAGTCTATATTTAGTCTGATGTTTTGAAGAGAGCAAATGAAGCAGGTTTCCAGTGGAGGTTACCTGTTTACTCAGGGAGTCCTGTGTAAATCAGCATGGCAGGTTTTAATTAAACTAGTGAGTGTGGAATGGGAATGCATCATGTTTAATAGGGTTATGAGTAAGGGTGGGCGGCGTTGGAAATGCAATCTGGTTTCAATAATTTAAATGTGATGTATGACACATAAGAAACTAGTTTATCAAAAGCACACACACACACATATATATATATATATATATATATATATATATATATACAGTGGCTTGCAAAAGTATTCATACCCCTTGAACTTTTCCACATTTTGTCACGTTTCGACCACAAACATAAATATATTTTATTGGAATTTTATGTGAAAGACCAACACAAAGTGGCACACAATTGTGAAGTACAAAGAAAATTATACATGATTTAAAAAAATTTTTACAAATAAAAAACTGAAAAGTGCGGTGTGCAAAAGTATTCAGCCCCCCTGAGTCAATACTTTGTGGAACCGCCTTTTGCCGCAATTACAGCTGCAAGTCTTTTGGGGTATGTCTCTACCAGCTTTGCACACCTAGAGACTGAAATTTTTGCCCATTCTTCTTTGCAAAACAGCTCAAGCTCAGTCAGATTAGATGGAGAGCGTTTGTGAACGGCAGTTTTCAGATCTTGCCACAGATTCTCAATTGGCTTTAGGTCTGGACTTTGACTGGGCCATTCTAACACATGAATATGTTTTGTTTTAAACCATTCCATTGTAGCCCTGGCTTTATGTTTAGGGTCGTTGTCCTGCTGGAAGGTGAACCTCCGCCCCAGTCTCAAGTCTTTTGCAGACTCCAACAGGTTTTCTTCCAAGATTGCCCTGTATTTGGCTTCATCCATCTTCCCATCAACTCTGACCATCTTCCCTGTCCCTGCTGAAGAGAAGCACCCCCAGAGCATGATGCTGCCACCACCATGTTTGACAGTGGGGATGGTGTGTTCAGAGTGATGTGCAGTGTTAGTTTTCCGCCACACATAGCGTTTTGCATTTTGGCCAAAAAGTTCAATTTTGGTCTCATCTGACCAGAGCACCTTCTTCCACATGTTTGCTGTGTCCCCCATGTGGCTTCTGGCAAACTGCAAACGGGACTTCTTATGGTTTTCTTTTAACAATGGCTTTCTTCTTGCGACTCTTCCATAAAGGCCAGATTTGTGCAGCGCACGACCAATAGTTGTCCTGTGCACAGATTCCCCCACCTGAGCTGTGGATCTCTGCAGTTCGTCCAGAGTCACCATGGGCCTCTTGGCTGCATCTCTGATCAGTGCTCTCCTTGTTCGGCCTGTAAGTTTAGGTGGACGGCCGTGTCTTGGTAGGTTTGCAGTTGTGCCATACTCCTTCCATTTCTGGATGATGGATTGAACAGTGCTTCGTGAGATGTTCAAAGCTTGGGAAATCTTTTTATAGCCTAACCCTGCTTTAAACTTCTCCACAACTTTATCCCTGACCTGTCTGGTGTGTTCCTTGGACTTCATGATGCTGTTTGCTCCCCAATATTCTCTTAACAAATCTCTGAGGCCGTCACAGAACAGCTGTATTTGTACTGAGATTAGATTACACACAGGTTGACTCTATTTAGTCATTAGGTCAACATTCGATCATTCAGCAATCATCAGGCAACTTCTGAAGGCAATTGGTTGCACTCAGAGAAAAGGGGGCTGAATACTTTTGCACACCGCACTTTTCGGTTTTTAATTTGTAAAAATTTTTTTAAATCATGTATAATTTTCTTTGTACTTCACAATTGTGTGCCTCTTTGTGTTGGTCTTTCACATAAAATTCCAATAAAAGATATTTATGTTTGTGGTAA
This sequence comes from Lampris incognitus, assembly GCF_029633865.1. NCBI lineage: Eukaryota > Metazoa > Chordata > Actinopteri > Lampriformes > Lampridae > Lampris > Lampris incognitus. The sequence goes on from NC_079211.1 coordinate 118,589,185, forward strand.
TAACGTGACAAAATGTGGAAAAGTTCAAGGGGTATGCATACTTTTGCAAGCCACTGTATATATATATATATATATATATCATCCAGCGGGTCAAGTAAATTCTTTATGAGACAGTACAAGCCTGTTTCATGCCATAAGCAATCATAAGTTGTCAAATGTGTTTTATATAGAATAATTTATATACTTTTTTTTTTAGTCCCCCCCCCCCCCCCCCATTTTCTCCCGAATTGTACTTGGCCAATTACCCCACTCTTCCGAGCCGTCCCGGTCACTGCTCCACCCCCTCTGCTGATCCGGGGAGGGCTGCAGACTACCACATGCCTCCTCCGATACATGTGGAGTCGCCAGCCGCTTCTTTTCACCTGACAGTAAGGAGTTTCACCAGGGGGACATAGTGCATGGGAGGATCACGCTATCCCCCCAGTTCCCCCTCCCCCCTGAACAGGCGCCCCGACCAACCAGAGGAGGCACTAGTGCAGCGACCAGGACACATACCCACATCCGGCTTCCTACCTGCAGACACGGCCAACTGTGTCTGTAGAGACACCCAACCAAGCCGAAGGTAACATGGGGATTCGAACCAGCGATCCCCATATCGGTATGCAACGGAATAGACCGCTACGCTACCTGGACGCCAGTGTATATACTTTTATTGAAATCAGCATATATTGCATGTCGGAAATTCATTTCAATGCCAATAATAAGAGAAACTATAACTTGATCACCACTTTTTATATCAAGTTGTCATCATGTGTCGCCTTTGTTCAAGTTCAACAACAGAGATAGTAGGCAGTAAAAATGTTTTGCCGTAAAATGTCCCCAACATCTATCATTTAAAAAGATGGGACAGTGACAGAAAAAAAAAACGTCTTTACAGCGCGAAAGTCTGCACCAAAGATCTGTCCTTCTCAAAGTGATAGATCAAGACACACTGTTCCAGTCCAGCAAACACATGGTGAATGTCTGCCTCTCCTCCCTCTTTCTCTCCTGGTTTCAACCTTTTCCCCGCCTTTGCATCTGTTCGTCTCACCTTACAGTTGTTCCTCAGTTGAGGGTTTATGATAGCTGTGACAGACTGAAGATAGACTGTGATGGAAAGCAACATTTGAAAGTCTGCACGGTACGAGAGAGAGAGAGAGGGAGTAAGGAAAGAAAACAGGATGAGTGTTTTTCAAAGCAAAGTAACCCCTTGTCACTGTTACCTATCTCTGAGATTAAGTGTGTGTGTGTGCGTGTGTGTGTGCATGTGTGTGTGTGAAGCATTATATTTGTAATTATGCGTACTTGTAGTCCTGACTGATTGATTCCTTTGACACATCAGAGTCTGTCTTCACCCTCAAGGGTTCATATTTAAACATATCAGTTTCTACTTTACTGAGGCTATAGTGTTGATTTTACACTGAAAATTTATGGCAGCCCCGCACCCACATGGTTTCATGTTTCTGCCCAAACGGAGGAAAACAACTCTGAGTGAAGACAATTATAAAAGGGTTGAAGAGATGCAAAGAAGGCCAGCAGAGATGTGTATGTAAGGAATCCATAGCTGACCTCCCATTAAGTATTCTGTGTGATTTCTTCTTGTGGGCGGGCAGGGAAAAAAAAGGATCTAAACAAAGTCAATATTTTATCTGTGGCCACTGTGCAGTGTGAACTCATTTTCAAACTTCTGGTCATGGCCTTGTCTTACATGCTCAATTTGGCATTGCCAACTTAGTTTAATCAAATTCATAAACTGGGTATGTGGGGATGCAAAATGGCTTCAAATGGAAGCCCTGAAATTTTGTGATTACGAACTGCATCAGGACAAGATGGCCCAATTACATACATGCTGATGGTTATTCTTGTATTTTGGACCAGACTCACACTGGATACAGAGTTTCATATAAGTGACAGGCTATAGCAGATAACACCATTTACTTCGACATTTTTCTGTGCATGCATTTTACCTGCAGCCATTAGTTAAAACCCTGCTACTATTATTGTGAATAGTTTCTTTTCAATTTGTTAAATTCCTACAATATAAGGCACACACCAGAAATGGACCCTCAACACCCCCCACACACACACACCCACAGAAAATCATTCCATCATTCATTCATCTTTCAGTCAACACACCATAGTCTGAATTATCACAGTGTCTGCAGGGACTACCTCACAGACAATCAATAAGGCTTTAATTCATCTCTCAAAGATAATTTCATGCTCTCAGAAGCCCATTAGTAACATTAATACATCTATTAAGGCACTGGGCTATGAACTTAATATTACTCAGCCTGAGAGAGAGAAAGAAAGGGAGAGAGGGGAGGGGGACCAAATCCAAAAGAAAACTGCCTAAGCAAAAAGAAATAAATAAAGAGACAAACAGAGAAAGGGAAGAGGTGCAGTTAAAGACGGGGGTAAAAAGAGACAGAAAAAAAGTAAACAGAAAAGAGAGCCAAGCTCAGAGCGATTTCTGTGTGTTAAATGGGAGCTTAAGCTGTTAATCATCTCGGTTAGACTCCCTTTTAGACAGGGTCCAGCACTCTAATGGCTAATAAGACTGTGAAACACACTCAACCCTGCCAGAGGACACATAATGTGATGCTGCAGACCTGGATTTGTGTGTCTCTGTGTGTCTCTGTGTGTGAGAGAGACAGAGAAAGTGAGAGGGGTATATAGTTATAGCTGGAGGGGGGGTATATAGTTATAGGTGAGAGGGGGGGCTGTATAGTTACAGCTAGAGAGAGAGAGAGAGAGAGAGAGAGAGAGAGAGAGAGAGATGTATATAGTTATAGTTGAGAGAGGGGGGGCTGTATAGTTACAGCTAGAGAGAGAGGGGGGGGTATATAGTTATAGTTGAGAGAGAGAGGGGGCTGTATAGTTACAGCTAGAGAGAGAGCGAGAGAGGGGTATATAGTTATAGCTAGACAGGGGGGGTATTTAGTTAGAGCTAGAGAGAGGGGGGTATATAGTTATAGCTAGAGAGAGTGGGGTATATAGTTCTAGCCAGACAGAGGGGGGGGTATGTAGTTATAGCTAGAGAGAGGAGAGAGAGAAAGAGAGAGAGAGAGAGAGAGAGAGAGAGAGAGAGAGAGAGAGTGGTATATAGTTATAGCTAGAGAGAGCGCAAGAAAGAGAGAGTGGGGTATATAGTTATAGCCAGACAGAGGGGGGGGGTATGTAGTTATAGCTAGAGAGAGGAGAGAGAGAGGGGGGGGTATATAGTTATAGCTAGAGAGAGAGCAAGAAAGAGAGAGTGGGGTATATAGTTATAGCCAGACCGGGGGGGGGGGGTATGTAGTTATAGCTAGAGAGAGAAGGAGAGAGAGAGAGAGAGTTGATGAAAAAATAAAACGGAGACCAGTTTTGAAGGAAAATCGAATTTCTCAGCATTTGGCATTGTCTGTTGTCCTTGTGATATGCTATTCAGAAACGTCTTTTCTTAACTATTTAACTTATTTTGGGTTGCCATGGTAACTTGTCCTTAATGTCTGTATGATCTCGGCCATTCAGCCGTGTTGAGGAAAGGTCCCTTCGTTATTGAACTTTGGTCGTTTTCCCCAGCAACTGGACAAGCTTCTTCACTAAAATCACACGATCGGATGTGATATACGTAGTGACGTGACAGTTATGAAAGAAAAAGAAAGCAAACGGCAAGAAAACAGGAAGGATAAAAGGGATGCACAGGGTCTCATCTGGCCAGGTTAAATGCTGTGTCGGAGGAGGAGAAAGAAAGAGAGAGAGCTCACAAGACGACTTGAGTGGGGAAGGAAGAGAAACAATAATAAAAGAGGGATGTCACCATGATTGATGGCTCATGTCATACAACAAAATGACAGCTGTCACTCTCATCTTAAAGCCTTTAGGGCCCATTCAGCGTTTAGCCACTTACGGTTCCCCATTTCCTTCGTTAGTATTTGAGTGCAGTCAGTGTATGAAAATCAGATGGCAGACAGCTGTTGGAATAATTCAGTGGAAATGATTGATGAGTGGCCTCATGCATTGTCATTTGCTGCACTTTGTTCTGGTTGAAGATCTGAGGGATGTTTGGGAAGTTTAGGAGACATTGGTGTTAGAGTTGTATGTGTGTGATGTTTGCTCTGGAGTACTGTTGGAGTAGTCATAAGTGGCAACTGCAGCACAGTGTACTTGCTGTATGTTGGTACGCACCAAAAAAGTAGTTGGTAGACCAAATTGTTTTCTGTAAGTGTATGCTGCAGGAGTATGAAGATGTAAAGTCATGGAACAGGAGAAAGGCTGCATTTAGAGATGTTTGGGGGGTGGGCCTCTTTAAAGTATAGGACAGGTCTGGTAGTTATTCGGTAGAGACTTTTTACTTTTTGTCCTTTGTATCTTTGCCTCTATGTGGTCTTTTTGATCATCTTTGTGCTGTGTGTGTGTGTGTATGCGCATGTGCGTTGTGTAATTGTCATCTCCATGTGTATGTGCGCATGCATGTGTGGCGTTGAAAGGCAGTGTGGTGTCATGTCTCAGCCCTTGACTGATGCAGTGTTAGGGTCAGCCAGACTGCTGTGATAATGAAAGAAACAGGCCACCATGTATATGTGTGTTTGTGTGTGTGTGCACACTGACCTGAGCAAGATAGGAAACACAGCCAAAGCAGCAGGGTGTCTTCATTGCTGTTACAGCACCAAACACCTGGCTTCAATTACACACTAGCTTGCACGCACTCACATGCCCTTGTCGACACACACTGTCTCTTGTTTTTCGCCAGCCCCATAGACCCGTATGACTTACAGTGGGAGCCATCAGTGGCCTTAATGGAAGGCCTGTGCTTTCCACATTAAAGTATTATTGACCATTTATAAATGCACACTTTTACATGAACACACACACACACACACACACACACACACACACACACACACACACACACACACACACACACTGATAGTGGCAGTTGGACAGCACATGGACAGAAGCAGGCATGCAGCACAGGCAGCACACGGTACGTAACAGGGAGCTTACTCTTTTATGGCACAAGTGACCAATTTAACCCCTTTCTGAGTGACAGAGGGCACTTAAGCTTGCCTTGCAATAACAAGGCATCGCTCAGACACAAATAGAAGTGGACACACACACACACACTCGCACAGGAACAGGAAAGACGAAAGGAAAGGATTTGAAAGGGTTTCAGCAAGTCCATCACCAAGTCACATGTAACCTCTTCCATTGTTTCCTGTTCAGCACACTGCAGAGTCCACATACTGTAGAGTCGACATACTGTAGGAAACAGAGTTGAAATGCACAGAAACTCAGTCTGCACATATATTTCTATCTGTTTCCACCCTGATTATAGATTTATTACAGAACATTAAAAACCATAATTTTCATGCCCCTATGCATTCAAAAAGTACAACAAAGTCAGACATGGCGGCTTTAGTATATATTCTTTTGTTGTGAAGCTACAAAGAAAATAGTGATACAAGAAAGTTGGTCTTCCAACCTACTTAGTAGTTGGTGTGTTTAAGAGCAGAGAGGCCAGTGAGTCTCGGTGTCTGCATTGCTGCTAAGCCCCGTGGCACACAGGTATGTATGGCTGTTTAGACCATGTCAAGAGGGAGGATTAGAGGACGAGGAAGAGGGGAAATGAGAACCATTAAAAAGGAAGACATGTAGAAAGAGGTATCTTAAAGACTTTAGGTGAGATGTGAGGACCGCAGCTCGGAGATAAAGAGGTAAAAAGAGGAACTGAATCAGAATACTTTATTCAAGTGAATGTTCATGGGAATGCATGGGTAAACATTACCTTAGCAGAAAGAAGGACACAAAACGACATCCAGAGAGACTCATCCACTTAGAGAAACAGACAGATAAACAGTGTGTGAGCGAGAGAGAGAACAATGAAAGGAAGAAAGAAAGAAAGCAACATGAGTTGTGTATTCCCAGATGTGTGGTTATACATTAGCTTAGTCAATAGAAGCAAACAGTGAGACGCTGAGTGAGGTTTACACAGAGAGAGAGAGAGAGAGAGAGAGAGAGAGAGAGAGAGAGAGAGAGAGAGAGAGAGAGAGAGAGAGAGAGAGAGAGAGAGAGAGAGAGAGAGAGAGAGAGAGAGAGAGAGAGAGAGAGAGAGAGGTATGTAGTCCCAGAAGTATTGGTATACATTAGCTAGCCCTGGCCAACAGGTGATGTTGACTTAGGCCCCTGACCCAGTGTCCACTACATAAAGAAAACACATGCTTTTACACAGTGGCAGAAACACCCTAGATTCCTCAGATCAATTACTTGTGTTTGTATGTATGTATGCATGTGTGTGTGTGTGTGTGTGTGTGTGTGTGTGTGCGTGTGTGTGTGTGTACTTTCCTCTGGGTCTTATGCAAAAAAAGTATAGCCCTGTGTTTTTCTATGTCAAAGTATGCATTCATTCACAGAGCAGTCCTTGGTGATTCTTCCAGAAGAATATTTAACTAAGTGGTTCTCCTTCACACACACACACACACACACACACACACACACACACACACACACACACGACCTCACACTAGGGTACTTCTAATATAAGCCCGTGTGATTGGGCTTAATGACCTTATGAACAACAAAAGGCCTTTCAGCATACTTATTTAGTCATTAACTCCCACAGGAAGTAGTTATAGCAACAATACATCCTGATAGGTCAACAGCAGCTGAAAAGGTTCCCAAAATCAGGAAGTAATCAGGCCCTGATTATCAGTTTGATGCCAAATTTGATTAGACCTCTTTTCTTTGCTGATGATTGTACTTTCCTGTTGTCGAGCCAAAAATGACAAAGCTTTGCATGACAGAAGTGGATTTTGTATTGATGCGAAACATTTAAATAACTTGTAAACTTTTAGAGCGGTACAAACAGGAACTCTGAACATCAACGATGCAAAACTAAAAATCGCATATCAAACGGCTTTCAGAGATATGGGGAAAGCAAAAGTGGTGCACTTAAAGTGAGTTGCTCGCTATGAGCATTTTCTGCCTGTTTGGAAAAAGGTTGAATAGTATCAGAGAAGGTTGAGTCAGTTCATGTGGATACAACGTTTATTGGCATCAGTAAACGTTGTATCCACATGAACTGACTCAACCTTCTCTGATTTTCTTACCTGGATTATTGAGCATGCATCAAGACAAGTTGGATTGTAGTTACATGGAAGATGGGGAGAAAAGATGTAGATATTCTTCTGCCGTTAACCGATGTTTTTTGTTTTTGTTTTTCCCCCACACAGTGCTCGCTTGTGAAATCTAAGCAAGATTTTTACATATGTACTCGGTTTGTGTTAAGCATGATAGGTATAGTCCATGTATCCTCACAACCCTCAGGTTCAGTGGATGGGTGGATGGAGCATGTGTGCAATGGATTTAGCGTGCCATATTTAGCGCGTCTACTCGATTATCATCCTGGCAAAGGTTTGCCATTTTGAAGTTTTCCAAACGACAAACATTCAAACAGATGCAGTTTTTAAACTTCCTCTCTTGGACTTGTTTACTTTGTTTGTTTGTTTTCTTTTTCTGTGTGAGTGATGCCTGCAAGTGCTAGAAGCTGCAGTGTACTGGCGTCAGATTCCTTGTGTGCATGCACACTTGGCCAATAAAGCTGATTCTGATCCTGTAAGTGAAATAGATAAATAAAACTCATATGGGGGGAAGGGACCGGGAACACAGGTTTGACTCCCCAACCACCTCACCAGACAGAACAAAGAAGAGGGAACAGTTTTGTTCATTTTGTAGTCGTACCAGCTGCACTACTTTTGGTTTTCCTGCCGCTATGCTGCTCCTTTCCTCTCCTTTCCTTTTCTCCGTTTAGGTTCAAAAACTGCCACCTTAGAGGAAGAAATAGAAGACGTGTGACAGGTTTTCATGCAGACAGAGTATTGGTTGTTAGGATTTCAAACATCTTGGTGGTTGTTTGTGAATGTAGGGGTACCCAGTTGAGATGAGTTCCTCTGCCAACCTGATCAAGCATGTGCACTAGAGAAGCATGCATGTACGAGGTTGTAAGTATACATGGCACACACACAATCACATGCAAATGCAGATGTACACACAATCTCACAAGTCGTGTGAGTGTATGGACGCTTAGAAAACACACTGGCAAAGGCAAATGTGTGCCTGCAAGCATACATGCTGTATGCACACACACACACACACACACACAGAGTTTTGCAGTTTGTGCATATTTTGGCACCCACACACAAACCCCAAAGTGCGTGTCTGATTATGCACATGCAGACACAGACTCTCCCTCGCCCCTCCCCAGTTCCAACAAGCACAGGGTTGTTAAAATTTCTGGAAAGCAGAGGCCCGTGAGAGATCGTAATGATAAGATGTCTCCCTCTCACAAACACACACACACACACACACAGAATAAGGATAAGGCATCACTTGGGATACTTGCAGAACAGTTGTAGTTAGGTCAGAATCAATAAGAAGTGGGGTCCAGGAAAAAAAAATGCATATAACACTACGCTTTGCACACTGACCACAGGTTTTGAGTGTAGGTCCCTGTAACAAAGAGTGCCAGTGAACAATATAAAGAAGGCAAGTGTGAAAGAGGAAAAACAGATTGAAGCATGCAGAAGAGAAAACTGATGGTAACGAAGAGGGAGAGAACGAGGGAGAAAGGCAGTAGGCCAAAGGAAAAAAGGAAATAAAAGAGGCGGGTTAGGGGTGACGACAGTGGGCAAGGGGGTGAAAAGTGTGAAATATTTTGAGGAGATGCAAAACCTAAGGGATTATTCCACAGAGACGGCAGAAGAAGTGAATGCTTTTCACAGTCCACTGTGAATGTCTGGTTTGGGTATATGGTCCATTTGTCTCACCTCAGACAGTGAAGAATTCAGTCTGTGTGCCTCTGTCAGTCTCCCTCACTCACTCGTTTCCGCCCTTGTACTCTATCCCTCTACACTTCCTTCTTTTTTCCGTGTATTTGTTTATTCCTCTATCTTTTCTCTCTTTCCTTCCACCATGTTTGCAATCTAACGTTCTGTCTTTCACTCGAAGATGAGTAATAAGAAGCACACATGTACACGTCCCGGTTGTGATGCCTGCCAGACTGCAATTAGGGGGCTGTTCTATTGCCCCTGTGTATCATCACCCCTGATTGTTTTAAACAAGACATTGCATCATCGGCTCTGCCTGCATCAGTGGGAACGCGAGGCAGTGAGCAGATTTAACTCCGTTATTCCCAGCTGATGCCTGCAGATGTAGCCATACTAGAAATTTCTGCTTTTCGCATATTCGCACGCTGCTTTAGAGAACGCCAGCGTTTTAACATCAGGTGCATTTAGGGATCCATGCGGCTGTTGCAGTTTTTACCCCGCATGAGCCACACAACAACTGCAGGTCTTAACAAGAAAATGCCGACATTCATTTATGCTTCCTTGGATGAATATGTATTACACTAGTATGTACTTAGTACCAGTTTTTTTTAAAAATTTTTTTACAGTAGTTATAATGATTGTGCTGTATTCAGGTTTTAGAAATAAAAGGCTGGTGTCCTCGTAATTAAATCTGTGCCAAATTCCACCATCATCCGTGGGATATGGCTAGCAGAGTCAGTTGTTTATCTGATGCAGTGATGGGAAATGTCCTGAAAATAGAACTGGGAAGTGGAATAACTGTGCTTTGGCAGACTTGCTGTGCTGTATTTGAATATGTAATTAAGTACTTTCTTTTTCCTGTCTTTCTCTCTCTTTTCCCTCCTCCATGGTTCCTCTGTGTCTGCCCACTCCCTGTGGAAACCATCTCAGGTAAGAAAAAAAAATCTATAAAAACAAGGTGACGTGATAAATCCGACACGTAAATAGCAGTAACCCAAACTGCTGCTCCACTTCTACATAGATTCAATGCGGTTTATCTTCCACCAGAAAGAAATTTCGTTGGAAAAATTCAGCGGTTGCAAGTTGATAAGATCATTCACTCTATAGGACCTTTCAGTCATAAAATGAGCTGATGATTGCACCTAAAAGAGTGTTTGGTAGTAGTAGTTGGCTTAATGGTAAATGGTATGTTGTCTGGGTGAAATGTGTTTTCTGTGATTTCCACCCCATCTTTCTATCTGGAGCAAAATGCTTTTGCATTCATCTTCATGAAGAAGATATACGTATGCTACACATCATAGATCCCTCAGTTTGCTATTACCAGACTGCATCTCCCATATCTTGAGCCTCACCAAAGCCAAATTCTTCTATACCCTGGATGATATAGTAGCCCAGTACTGAATCTTGTTAGATGTCAATGACGGAGAGATACAGTTTTCTGATTCTCAGAGAAATGGCTTTGGACAGGAACAGTGATCCTCGATCTCCAATTCCCCTCAGGGTGCGTTAAATTTTTGTTCCAGTTTATCCCTCCATCTAGTCGACTCAATTGTGCTGTTCAGTGAACAGTGAAATGGACTTAGCAGCTCCTCAGTACTGTCAGGTGTGTTTGTTCTCTGAAATAAATGAACAGATGGCTCCCAAACCAACTCGGGTCGTGAAGGGTTGAGGTGTGTGTGTGTGTGTGTGTGTGTGTGTGTGTGTGTGTGTGTGTGTGTGTGCGTGTGCGTGTGCGTGGGCATGTGTTTGTGTTCTTTATGGTGTATCTGATATCGCCATGTTGGTGTTGTTCCTACGACATCATAATTAATGTTGTCCAGGACCATCATTGCAACTGACCAATCACGTTGTTGTGCTGTCATGCCTTTGCGACTCAGGGAAAAGACGGTTGTAGGATCACGTTGTGGGTTAGCGTGGGTTAGCTATCCGTTAGGTTAAGGTTAGGGTAAAGTAGGTGTTGGGTTAAGGTTAGGTTGAGGTTATATTAGGTTAGCTTTGGTATTTTTCCAGTCTTCTCCTTATGTCGCAAAGACACGACATCACAACATGATTAGTCTGTTGCAATGATGGTCCTGGAGCAACATTAATTATGATGTCGTGGGAACAACACCAACACAGCGATATCAGATCGTGTGTGTGTGTGTGTGTGGCTAGTATTAAGGTGTGTGTGTGTGTGTGTGTGTGGGTTGGTGTGATTGTTTCTGCTTTTGTGTGATTGTGCAAAAGTGTCATCCAGCGTGTGAGTGTGAATCGCTGTATGGTGTTTGTGTGTGCATGTGTGCCCATGCATGCATGTTTCCTATGTATGAATGTACATTGAACTGCCCTTGCATGTGGGTGTAGGTCAGTACAGGATGGTTTAGATGCAGCACAGCAGTGTTGAGGTGGGTATTTTTGCATCGCTGACTTGGCTTTACTTTATTTTCCAGGAAAGTGAAGAGTGGAGGGAAAATGCAAAAAAAAAAAAGGGTGGGGGAATATGGAGCAAAACAAGGGATTGAGAGCAAGGGAGCAAGAAGACTGCAGGAAGAGAGAGCAGGGGATGGGGATGAATAAAGAGGGTTTGAGACTTTCTTCCTGTCCTGACAGAGAACAATCACAGGAGGGAGATAAGAACAAAGAAGGAAATGGAGGGCAGCCCCTTTGGGGGGGGGGTGTTGGGGGGAGGTAGTAGATCAGTAGATTAGAGGTAGTAGAAGGTGAGAAGTAGAAAGGAGAGAGAAGATGAGAGGAGATGAAGATGATAGAGAAGAGGAGGCAAAGAGGTGAGAAAGAGCAGAGGAGATGAGAAAAGGAGCAGTAGAGATGAGGCGATCGGGCATCGAGTGTTTCGATGTGGCTTTGGGATTCGAAATGTGCGAGGCTGGAATAGACAGAAAATGAAGATCCAAGGGCAAAAATGTGAAGAACCTGAAGAGGGGAGGAGAGAAATGAAGAGGAGAGAGGGATGAATCAGGGATGGAAAAAATAACTAAAACAAGGACAATGGAGGACCCTGTGAGGGGTGTATATAAATTTGAAAGGCAAAAAGATCAACCAGAGGATTCATACGAGGGAAGAGAGGGGCAGGGAGAGACAAGGACAAGATGAGAGGGAGCCGCCTCCTAAAGGGATGACAAACAGGCATGAGAGAAACGACTAGGAGGACTGGTTTAAGAGAAACTGAAATGGATGGAAAGAACAAAGCTGAGAAGTGGAAGAGGAGAGTGGTAGAAAGGAGGACAGGACAGAAAGGAGGATAAAGATATAAGATATGGTGGGAAGACAATGAGAAGGATATAAAAGGTAAAGAGAAAGCCACTGGGGACTTTGTGGCTATAAGCCCTGTTGATACTGTCAGAAACACAACAGAGTGACAGTTGGGAGAGGTAAACCGAGGACAGGAGAGTGGAAGGTAGGTGGGCAGTATACTTGAAACAGTGACAGAACTTTTTGAAAAAGAAACGCCAGTGAACATGTACCTGAACGCCATCAGCACTATGCTCAGTATCAACTTTCTTCTTTGTTATGTCACTCCACACCACCGGACGGCGCAGAAGGATTATGAGGTAGCTATTACCAGAGCCAGCTACTATGGGACACCTTTTGCTGTCTTTAAAATGTCTGTGATCGATCCTGAAGATCAAGATATCCTCTCACAAGTCCAACAACTCGTGACTCAGAAGTATTTTAGTTGATCTTTCCGTGGTGTTACAGCTAGTCGGGGTACAGTGAGAAAATGAACCAGAAATATAAAGTTGAATTCTGCAGCTCGTCAGTTGACTGTGATGCAACCACCCATTTGATATATGGACCATTTGCAAACAGAGGGAGGTCTGTGAGCTGCTCGTGAGCTGGTGGGTTATTCACACCATATACTTGCTCACACCATGACTTACTCACACAACACACTGGGTCTTTTTGTTCATCTCGTTCGAAACGTGTCTATTTGCTTCATTTTGAATATAGTGCAGGACTGCCAACCCTCACACACTGAGCATGACTCATGTAATTTGGTCCTTTTGCACACACTCTTGCCACACTTCATATTTCTCACACTTGAAAAGTGGAAGCCTATATTTGTTTCATTTCCAGGAATTACAAGTCCTGGTTTTTATTCCTCCTCGTGTCCAGCTCCACTGCGGTTTACTGTTTCTCTGCTCTTCAGGTGCATGGGTGTAAAAGCCTTTACACACCAGGGACGTGACAAATAAATGACATGAAAATGTGAAATACTCGCCTGCAAATATTTCGCATCAAAACTATTCATAGCAGCAGCGATAAGAATTAGCGACAGAAACCCAGCTTTCTGGGTGACCTTGGAGTGTAGCAGTCTATTCCGTTGCCTACCAATATGGAGATCTTCGGTTCGAATCCCCGTGTTACCTCCAGCTTGGTCAGGCGTCTCTACAGACACAATTGGCTGTATCTGCAGGTGGGAAGCCGGATGTGGGTATGTGTCCTGGTCGCTGCACTAGCGCCTCCTCTGGTCAGTCGGGGCGCCTGTTCGGGGGGGAGGGAGAACTGGGGGGAATAGCGTGATCCTCCCATGCACTATGTCCCCCTGGTGAAACTCCTCAATGTCAGGTGAAACGAAGCGGCTGGCGACTCCACGTGTATCGGAGGAGGCATGTGGTAGTCTACAACCCTCCCCGGATTGGCAGAGGGGGTGGAGCAGTGACTGTGACGGCTCTGAAGAGTGAGGTAATTGGCCAGGTATTGGAGAGAAAAATGGGGACAAATCCCCCCCCCCCAAAAAAAAAAGAAACCCAGCTTTCTGTCGCTAATTCGAGACACGAGGGGGACTCAGGTACATTGGTGCGGTGCGTGGGGATCTCCTCCTCTTCCCTTCGGGGCCATGGGGGGTCCCCTACCTGTTGTCGGTTTGGCCCCCGCTGAGCACACTCCCTCCATTGCTGTGCACAGTGACCAGCTCTGGTTCGGTAAGGAAGGCTTGCCTTGCTACCAACTCTAGCACATCCAAAAGTAAACTACATAAGTTACTCACTATCCTAATAGCCTAGTTGTATGGTGATGCCCCTCCACACGTTGTCCTTGAGTTCATTGTCTTTATATTTTTTGTGTCTTTTGTCATTGATGAGAAACACAAACAATCAACAGGTCCGCCATTACCATTAAGAGTTGTGACGTAATATCCGTTCTGCGCAGTGTGATTGGTTGTTGCCTTTATTTGTGGCGCGTTTTCAGCTGGGGGAGCCTGGTCTGCTATGTTCGGTGGGCCCAAGGACCACGGCCCCTGCCTGGAGCTGCACTCGAGGAGGAAGCACGGAGGGCGATCTGACAGGACGCGGAAGCGGGGCAGGCTAGGCTAACTGCTAGCCCATGCAGATCGGCAGTTCCAACAGTCACCCTGGCTGTTGGATATAGTATGTGTTAGTTTGGATATATGTGTTAGTGTGGATATATGTGTTAGTTAGTATGAGTGTTCTTCAAGTTCTTGTAGTTTTTGGATGTGTTTTTATCTTTGTGTTGCACTGCTGTGGGCTGGGGGGAACCATATTTTGTGAAATGACAGTGTTCCTGATTCCTGAAAGCTCAGAAAAATTGACCTTGTTCCGATATATTCATAATATTCATATTCTGTGTGAAAGTACTCATGACAAAAACAACAGCTTGAAAAAATATATTGACCTGTGAATTAATCACACGAAGAAAAGGTCCCCATTGTGTAAAGGCCTTAAGTTATTGGTATGGTGTCATTTAAATAGAGCTATGCCAGAAGACAGAAATTGACAAAAAATAATGAGATAAGTTAATATTGATGACTGTTCAAAGCGTTTCTTCTTCCTCTCCTCTCTGGTGGAACAACCACTGCCGGGTGATGTAAAGCACACCCCTGCGAGTGCGACGGTTGGGATTTTTAGCAGGAATGCCCCCACAGACATTATTTGTATTTCTCTGTATTCCTGCAAATACAAGGGTTTTCATCAGTGATCAATAGGCTCAGTCATTATTGTTTCACGTTAGAAAGGAACAGATAGAAAAAGAGAGAAAGAAAGAAAGATGTGTAGATGAGAAAAGACTTGAGTAAGAGAGCGGAAGGAGTGGTGACATGAAGACTCATTAACCCAAACAGAGGTTCAATTAGCATATGTAAATTACAGCTGCCTCTTTTGTGCTACTCACCCCCCTTTTCCACCCAGATTCTCTCCTTTCTACCTCTCATCTTTTCCTTTCACCCCCCCCCCAAAAACTCACTATTTATACCTTATACCACCATCCCCTTTCGATTCCTTCTTTTCTTCTCTTACAATCTATCTTCCTCTCGCTCTCTCTCTGCTTCTCCATCCCTCTTGCTCCCTCTTTTCCCTTTTATTTTGGCATACTTTTTTTTTGCAGCTAATGTTGGCAGCTGGCTGAGCAATTGTTGAGGTATTATGGCACATCTCACTGGAATATTTATGTGGTCGGTAATCACAGCCAGCGACCAGCCAAACCAGACAGCAAGTCAGCTAATGAGCCAGTCAAGGTATCCATACAAGGTGTTCAGCAACATAGCCAGCAAGATCGGCAGCCAAGTACAACAGCCGGGTAGACAAGTTGAGGGCAAACCAGCCAGTCAATCAACCAACCATTGTTGACTCCACAACCAACTAGCCTCTCAAGTCAACTGTAGGGACAATGCAGTGGGTTCGGGCTCATCAAATATAACACACACACACACACACACACACACACACAATGATTCGCACAAATCAGTGTGTGATGAGTCTGACCATGTACTAATACCACGACTCCTCCGTTAATGTTTAACGATGTCTTTGTCCCTCTTCTTCTCTTTCTGTCTTGCTCACTCATCCAACATGCGTACACACACGTGCATGTACACGCACACACGCACACCCTCACAAACCTACTTATACAGACCCACACACAGACTCACACCCTTACTTTCCCCTCCCTTACACCCCTGGCAGAGAGCCTAAACATACCTCTCATCTCCAATTTGGACTGCTTTCCTCTAGTTTCCCTTCCTTCTCCCCGTGTTTGTACTGTCGTCTCAGGATTGCCCTTCGGTTAAAATGCTGATGTTGTGGAATTAATCTCCATTGTGAACATTTTAAATATAACGATTATAGATTTATGATCATAATTTTAACTGAAGCGTTATCCTGACAGCAGTACTAACAAAGGGATATATGGATATATATATATATATATTTTTTTTTTTTTAATTAAAGACACAATGTGTTGAAATTTAAACTAAATACTTTTGGGGGCATCTGTTAGCTATCTGTTTATCTATTCCAACCATGGGAGTCATCCGTAATGTTCAATGGTTAATATCAAACCATATTATCACACACTTTGTTTTCTGATGCAATTACACATGAAGTGCAATCATGTACATGCTTTTAATGTGCATGTGATGTCTGCCTTTGCACTTCAAGAAGTGTTAACTTTGGCTGCTCTCCCAAGGTAGACAGCAGATGTTTGTGTTGTCCTCAGGCGATTTATGATTTTGAAGTACTTCAAATATACAAATATATAATATTTAGTGTGGTATACGGGGATGTTCTCCTCTGTAGCTTCTATTCATGACGGCAAGGAAAAGCAAAGGCCTCTGATGAGGATGTTTTTTGAAAGGTGCCCCTTGAACAAACAAATATTTTCTATTCTTATTCTCAAAACGAGACAAACCTTTATTACTAGTGTTTGCAGTAAATGCACCAAAGGTTATCAAAAGGTCCTAGTTAATATTTTGATTGTTCAACTTTTATAAATTTCCTTTTGATGTTCAGCAACCTTAGATTGTGATCAGCCAGTTTCTTTCAGTCTGGTGGAAAACTTCCGGGAAAAAAAAAAGCAAAATTAAAAACTGGTGAAATAATCTTAAAAAAATGTTGGACTCCAAAATAGCAATAAAAATGTGAGCTTTTTTCTTTTGCATTCTAAAGCATGATGGTCTGAAAGTAACTCACTTGAAATTGTTTTAGGGGCGTTCGGGTAGCGTAGCAGTCTGTTTCATTGCTTACCAACACAGGGATCGCTGGATCGATTCCCTGTGTTTCCTCCAGTTTGGTCAGGCATCTCTACAGACACAATTGGCTGTGTCTGCAGGTGGGAAACCAGATGTGGGTATGTTCCTGGTCACTGTCTCCTTGGGTCAGTCGGGGCGCCTGTTCGGGGAGGAGGGGGAACTGGGGTGAATAGTGTGATCCTCCCATGTGCCACGTCCCCCTGGTGAAACTCCTCACTGTCAGGTGAAAAGAAGCGGCTGTTGATTCCACATGTAACCCTCCATACAGTTAGAAATGAGTTAACAGGTACTACTGCATACTACATACAGACTTTATATGACTTTGCATGACGATGCAAGGGTCTAAGGACAGGATGTTGTGTTGCTATAAAGCCCCTTGTGGCAAATTTGTAATTTGTGATATTGGGCTATACAAATAAAATTGATTTGACTTGACTTGGTAGTCTGCAGCCCACCCCAGATCGGCAGAGGGGGCAGAGCAGTGACCGGGATGGGTCGGAAGAGTGGGGTAATTTACCAAGTACAATTGGGGAGAAAAAGGGGGGGAGAGAGAAATTGTCAATCCAGCCCAAAAACACGACATAGTTTGGGTGAGAATAAGCAAAACTAGCCAGTGCAACATGGCAAAGATAACCTGCAACAACTCCTGTTTAGTGAGCATGCTACTTATGCAAGTAAGCATGAATGGGTGAAAACAAGTATTTTATACAGAGGTATTTTGCATGGGTTTGTACAACTTTTACAACATAACCTTCTTCTTTTTGCTGCCTGATAGTTGGCCTTTTTTGTTCAGTAAACACTGACTCATTTTAGCCTGTTTGTTGGGATTTTAGTTTACATTTTATCTGAGGCATCAAACCCTCGGGGTCTGCGCATGCTAAAAATGCTAACAAGGTGTACAGGCAGGGGCGGGGTTTCTGTTAACATTTCCTTTGATGTCAGTGTGATCAAGTCCACTCCGGCAACACAATAACAATCCATAGTCTTACAAGGTTTGTTGTGCAGTAATGTTTCTGTGCTGTTTTAATGAAGACAAGCAAGAATAAGGTCAGTTGTCAATTAACTACATATTTCATCATGGAACCAAACAGCCATTCACCGCACGTATTTGATTTACTCAATGGGGTCACGATCGTATGAAAAGCTGTTCATATCCGTAGACTTAATTTTGCATTTCTTGAGCCTCAAATTTACCTAAGTGAGTATTTATTTTGGTAGTTTCTTCTCGTCATCAGCACCACAGCCATTTTTCACAGGCCTGTCATTGCCTGTTTGGCCCTTGTGACAGTCAGCCCTGAGGTCTGACAAGATGAGCTGAGGGGTCGCATGAGGGGCAAGAGGGCAGGCATCCATACTGAGGATGGACAGACAGACAAGCAGACAGCTAGATAGATAGCTAGATGTATAGATAGATTGATTGAGTCTTTATTGTCCTACTCAAGGAAATTTGTTGGCACAGCTTGTACATCAAAAATACAAGCACATGTCCAAGGCTAAAAATATAAACATCACAGCAAAATACAAGTTTATCCTCATACATACTTACATATACACTGATGAGTCAAAATATTATGACCACTCACAGGTGAACCAGATTACTCTGATCATCTCTAAATAAGGGCACATGTCAAGGTCTGGGTAGATTAGATGGTAAGCGAACAAGCAGTTCTCATAGTCAACATGTTGGATGCAGGGCAAATGGGCCGGAGTAAAGACCTGAGTGACTTTGACAAGGGCCAAATTGTTATGGCCAGACAGCTGGGTCTGAGCATCCCTGAAACGGCAAGGCTGCCGGTCGGCAGTGGTGAATACCTACCGACAGTGGTCCGAGGAGGGACAAACCACGACACATCTGTGGGGTGTGCTGGATTGACAAGTCGATCCCCGGTGGCTCCACCTCGCTACTTACAGGACTTGAAGGATCTGCTGTTAATGTTTTGGTGGCAGATACCACAGGACACCTTCAGGGGTCTTGTAGAGGCCATGCCTCGGCGGGTCAGTGCTGTTTTGGCAGTACACAGAGGACAGTATATTAGGTAGGTGGTCATAATGTTTTGGCTCATCAGTGTAAAATGTGTGTGTGTGTGTATATATATATATATAAAACATAGACATGAGTAAACAGGTACTATTGAATACTACATACAGACTTCGTATGACATTATTCTCAGATATAGACTCAACGGTACTCAGATATAGGTAAAAATTATCATTGGGGTACTTTATCCTTTATTTAAAGCCAATGTAGTGAAGGGGGAAACATACTTCTGTCAAAGCAGGCTTTTTTTCCCAGGCTATTAACCCATTAAAGAAGCTAAATCTGTGGCCGCGGTGTATTCTGATGTAGCTCTTAAAGCCATCCTTTGTTGTCAACGTCCTTGTCCATGTCCAATTACCCCGAGTTTGTACTAAGTATCTTCTACACATGTTTTGGTTACCAGTAACTGCCAGGCAACTCTTTGCTCTCCTTCCTGCTGGCTCTGGACCACAGCTGAGGTAGTGTCATCTATCCATGGTGTGCTTTTCTGACTGGATTTTCCTTTGCATGACAGTACATGCTAAACATACCAAGACAGACCGTGGGAAAAATGAACCGGGTCCAACTCGGAACGATAGTGAGTGAAAACAGGAGAGTCGAGATATAAGTAAGGATATTTTCTATTCAGTATTGTTGCTTGCCCGTTTCTCTCCGTCTCTTGCCATCTCTCTGTGTCTCTGCCTCCGACTGTGTGTAACTTCCTGCTATGCTGAAAGATTCTGACTGATGCTGTGAGTTTGTCAGAACAGATTTCAGTTTGGTGCTCAAGACACTGACTTTATCTGCAGTCATGTTTTTGTTTGTCAGGGGTGTCAGGGGTGGCCATAACATCTGCACACTTTTATTCATCCTTTGAATTTGTCATTGACATGAGTGTCTGTGTGTGTGTGTGTGTGTGTGTGTGTGTGTGTGTGTGTGTGTGTGTGTGTGTGTGTGTGTGTGTGTGTGTGTGTGTGTGTGTGTGTGTGTGTGTTTTACTATAGGGTTTCAGGCAACACTTGTTCTCGTGCTGCTGACACATGAAAAGTGACATGTTTGGATTATCACCATTTTCATTTTTGAAGTTGTCTCCATTTAGTCAGTCTCAGCTCTACATCTCTATCTCTCCTTCCCGTTCCCTCTGTATCCTAAGGAAACCTTTATCCTCTTTGAAAGTTGTACAAATCCAGCCCTGACTTTGCTTTGAAACTACACCAGGCGTGTGGATCTGTCAAGTAAGGGCTGATGTGATCTTTATTTTGAGTTATAAAAGAAATACATTTTACTTATGAGAACTTTTTGAATCGATGGATGAAGTATGCATTTATAATAATAATGATAATAATAATAATGATAATTTTTTTTTTTGCCTCAGAAGTCGACCAGAGACAAGTAGAAACTGGAAATTAAAAGCTGTTTGCAAGACTTTCTTTTTATTCCACCTCTATCATCCTTTCCTTATGCTACTAGTCTCCTCTGCAGCTCCATCCTGTCTGTGTCTGTGTATTTGTGTCACATTCATTCACCGTCTCTTTATTTCCTTTTGCCGCCGTGCTCGGTGATTCTCTCTCTCTGTCTGTCTGTCTGTTTGTCTCTCGTTTGCCCCTCCTCTCTGCTCAGCTCTGGTGTCCAGACTCTGCAGGGCGGATTTAGTTAGAGACAGACAATATGAGAGAGAGAGAGGATAGATGGCAAAAGAAAGGAAAGCAGTTAAAGGGAAAGACAGGGATGAAGGTGAATTAAAGAAAGGAAACAATTAAACAAAACAAAAGAAGGCAAGGAAAGAGACGGATGGAGTCTAGTTGCTGTATTTGGCATTGATCGATGTATCAGTATCTACAGCTTGTACCCACACTCACCCAGTGGCTCAGACTATTAGAGGTAAGAAATATAGTAGATATTAGTGCCTAGGTGGGATATTGATTACCACTACTATCACTGCAGCTACTAATTCCACTAGTTACTATTACTAATACCACATAGTATAGGATCTGTCTTAGCCTGTCACTCGTATCCCAGGCAGTGAAGATGATGCAGGGTGATGATGATTTGTCTGTTCTGTTTATTCTTCTCTGTATTTCAATGTGAGTAACATGGTCTATTGCTTGACTATAAGCATGGGATGCGGGCACACACACACACACACACACACACACACACACACACACACACACACACACACACACACACACACACACACAGGGAGCAAAATATTTTGCTAGTCAAAATGCTATTTCCCTAAACTTGAACCCTGAAGTTGAAACTGATCTAAAACCTTTCCCTTTCCCTAACCCCACCCATTACCTTGACCTTAACCTCAAAACGATCCCAAACATCCCAAATTTAACCTTAACCGTTAACCTTAATACTCAGTTTAATTCTAATGCCTAACTTTAATACTAGCCCTAAGCCTAACCATAGGCGTAGGCAGTCGTAACCTTAACCCTAAATCTAACCCTTTGGCCATAAATAACCCTTTTCCTCAAGGGAAGCTAAAAAAATTCTCTCCATGAGGTAGGTGCTGACTGATTGTACTGTCTTTGTTACTACATTAGGTCCCCATGAGCATAGAAAAACATCTACACGCACACACACACACACACACACACACACACACACACACACACACACACACACACACACACACACAAGCACACACTGATGCATGAATGTGGGCATGCATGCACACATAAACGCACACTCATTATACCATGTGGAGTAAGCATTTC
Source organism: Lampris incognitus (assembly GCF_029633865.1). Lineage (NCBI taxonomy): Eukaryota > Metazoa > Chordata > Actinopteri > Lampriformes > Lampridae > Lampris > Lampris incognitus. The sequence goes on from NC_079211.1 coordinate 118,610,698, forward strand.
CATACTTCTCATTTGCACCTGAATGGTGCGACACACAAAAGGCATGGAGGGGATGCAGCACAACATTCGATAGCGGGGTCATAAATCTTCCATCCCTTACCCCCACCTCACACCCACACACACACACACACACACACACACACACGGCTATGCCTGATGTGCATTGCAGTAATTAGGTCTTTCAGGTTATGATAATGTTTGCAGTGTTTTCCAGTTCGTCTGCTCACTGGTGAGCACCATTAATCACACCGGTCTAAATCACATGTTGATATCACCACTGTCTCCCACGTGTGTGTGTGTGTGTGTTTCTGCTTGGATTTGTGTGTAACTCATTATTGTGGTTTTTGTTGTTGTTTCTGAACTGACAGAAAGCAAAGTAACAGATGTAGAGAAAGAAAGAAAGAACGGGAGAGGGAGCTTGAACTCGGTGTTGTGGGTTACAAAGAAACAAAGAATATCGTAGGTGTCCTCTTTTCTTTCAGAAGGACTTGTGGGTCTGAACTTGCATGTTTCGCTTCATTGAATGACAGCTCAAAAAAAGTGAGAGCAGATGTTGTGACGTTCAAATGCACATTTTTTTTGGGGGGGTGAAGAAAGCTGTTGTGGGATTTGTTTAGCAATGTGCAGTGAGGTTGTGTAGATTTCTTTTTAAAGGCAAATATTGATGATAAAACAACTTGCTCTGACTTTTAGCGCTCTGCAAGATGCAGATATTATCTGTAGGAAGTTATTTAGTAAAGTTCAAGATGAAGAAGTGTTATAGTGCATTGGTATAAAAGAGTCTTATCTTCTAACCCCCGGCTAATTAAGCAGATTAATGGATATAAATCAGAGGTGTTGCCTGTGTTGACCAGCAGGAAGTCGTAAAAACTGGGGATGCTGCCCGTCGTCCTGGACCTGCATGAAAAAAGTCACACCTAATGCTGAAACGATTTGACCGATTAATCAATTAGTCAATCGACAGAAAAGTAGTCAATTATGTTTTTGGTAGTTGATTAATCTTTTGAGTCAGTACTCAAGTAAAAATACCAAACATTCAGTGTTGCCGTTTTATAAATGCTGAGATTCGCTTGCCTTCCTCTGGTTTACACCAAGATGAAACGAATACATTAGGGGTGTTTTGGCTGTTGATCAGACTAAATAAACAGTTTTCTAAGACATCGATTTGAACTGTTGAAACTTGATGTGAGCATCCATCATGACTTTTAAAAGATTAAATTACTTGACTAATAAACAATAATAACCAATAGATCAATGGATTACAAAAATAACCATTAGTTGCAGCCCTAGTCACACTTAGATCCAGGGACTTCCCTGTGAAGGTGGACTAGTGACAAGAGAATATCTCCTGAGGAAATCGATAGGTCCACAAAGTGTAACATTATTGTTATCCTGAAATTTTCTCATTTAAATTCAGTTAAAATGTTAACCTGCAGCAATTTCTCTTTCTTCTGTCATATTTTTCCTTGCTTCACTGATTTCACTCAGCACTGCTGAGTGCCACCTAGTTTATATGGGATTTGACAAAGAATGGAGACTTTCAATGGGACTTGCGCTCTCTCCTTAAGCAACTGAAACCACACAGCATTGCAGAATTTTTACTTCTGATTCAGTGAGAGGAAATTGTGCCTAGGGGGCAAGAGTTGGGCAAAGACAGGTGAGCACATGATCCACAGGTAAGGAGTTGTGGACCCACACACCATCATCATCATTGGTGGTCACTTGGGGTCGAGTATGACTGTCCTCCCTCTGGGTCCCTCTGGGTCCTTAGGTGGTTGTAGAGGCCGATCCTGGAGCTGTATAATGGGAGGACGCCTGCACATGACAGCTTTTTATGTGGAGTGGCTGATGTGCCTGCAGCCACCACATGGTCCTTGGCAGGGGGTGGCCAGAGTCCAATGGCATGGAGAACCAAGATGATTGGGGACCACCCTCTGTTGTAGCCTTCAACTGGCATTGTCTTCTGCCAGTTCCGCCATTAAGATCTTTGTTGGATCGTGCTTCATCTGCAACCTCCCCCTTGACCGATCCGCCTTGGGTGACCCCACCAGGAGCCAAGCTCTGGATGGCATAGCTCTCTTGGGATCGTTGGTATACGCAAGCTTCTTCACCACAACAAGGTGGCAGTCCAGGAGAAGACACACACACACACACACACACACACACACACACACACACACACACACAAATACTCAGGAGAAAATTATTGCATTATTGTTTTGTGTTGGTTCTCCGTAATGCTGTTCCAGCTCTCCCATGGTGCCTCTGTGGAGCTCACAGGAGAAACCAACAAGTCAATTTGGTTTGTTTCTTGGTTGTTTTGTCAGGTTTTTAACATCTGGCTGTCAAATTTTAAATCGCTGTTAATGTCATGCTGGCACAGAGCTTAATGAGAAATACTTTCCTCCTGTTGTCATGCAGGGACCGTTCAGACACATGTTCAAGACTAGAAGTGCTTTTAAGATTAACAGATATCAGACAATTCAAGCACAGAAATTAGAAACGGCAAAATGATCTCCAAGGGGTAAAGATCACACAGACTGGAGCTTCACACAGCTTTTTTTCTCTCGATACGCCACTTTTCACCGCTCTTTTTCATTTCCTTCCACGCTCCTTTTGTTCTACCTTGGCATTTACTCTTTTAGTCACACACCCACACACACACACACACAAACACACACGACATGGTGACAGACATCAGTATGTCAAAGATTTTTCTGTTTTGTTTTGTTTGTGTTTCCTTTGCTTGGAAAAAGGTAATTACTTCTACTAAATGGAATATTATTGAAAGCGTATAAAAGTATCCCCTTTCCTCTTCAAATATTAATGCAAAACTGGTGCACAACAGTTTGCATCAGCACTTTTAAGTGAATCCATTTTGCCTCAATTTTCATTACACAGAATGTTATTGTGCGTGTGCACAATAGACCTTAAAAGTTGATGCAGATTAATGCTTTCACTTACTCAGCACCTGCTTATTTCATAGTCCTGAGCCTGTCTTCACCCACAGTCCATTAACCTTAAATCCTCCGTCTGTTAGATTTAGTGCTATTCTGTTTCCATTTCATGAATATGCGTTGTGAAAATGGTCACGTTATACTGTCCGTGTATCTGTAGTCTTTGACTTTATATAAGAATATGGAGCCTGCTGTAGCTTTTACCACACCTTTCTGACTTAAACTGTATATTCACTTTGATTTGAATACACAGTTTCATATCGATTTCTTTATGAATTTTTTGTTCTCTCCCTTTTTCTCCCCAAGTGTACTTGGCCAATCACCCCACTCTCCCGAGCCGTCCCGGTCGCTGCTCCACTCCCTCTGCCGATCCGTGGAGGGCTGCAGGCTACCACATGCCTCCTCCGATACATGTGGAGTCGCCAGCCACTTCTTTCCACCTGACAGTGATGAGTTTCGCCAGGGGGATGTAGCGCGTGGGAGGATCACGCTATTCCTCCAAGTTCCTTCTCGAACAGGCGCCCCGACCAACCAGAGGAGGTGCTAGTGCAGCGACCAGGACACATACCCACATCCGGCTTCCCAGCCGAAGACACGACCAATTAATTGTGTCTATAGGGACGCCCAACCAAGCCGGAGGTAACACGGGGATTCGAACTGCTGATTCCCATGTTGGTAGGCAACGGAATAGACCGCGACGCCACCGGTTTCATTTCTATTTGAATTTAAAAATGTTCTATATTTTGGAAACAACAGATCTTGTCTGTTTTTCTAGCCTCCTAGTCATCTGTGATAGCTGTGGTCCAAGTTGTTGTTTTAATGAGCAGCACATTGTTATCTGCCTTCATCATATCTCTTATTTACCTCATGCTTCATGATAAAGTCAAAAGCAAGTAAAGGCGATAACAGTTGTTGAAATAATACACCATAATGAAATATGCTGAGCCTCTTCCAAGTGCCATCACCTCTCAGTCACAAACGTTGAGACGGGCAGCCAATAATACACTGCTCAAAAAAATAAAGGGAACACCTAAAAACACAATATAGACCTCGATGAATGAAATATTTCAGCTGAAAATCTTTATTTATTAGACAGAGGAATGTGTTTAGAGCAAAATAACCTAAGAATGATCAATGGAAATCAAAATCATTAGCCCATTAAGGTCTGGATTCAGAATCTTACTCAAAATCAAAGTGAAAAATGAGAACATAGGCTGATCCAACTTCTGTGGAAATTCTTCAAGACGATTCAAAATGAGGCTCAGTAGTGTGTGTGGCCTCCACGTGCCTTTATGCACTCCCTACAACGTCTGGGCATGCTCCTGATGAGACGACAGATGGTCTCCTGAGGGATCTCCTCCCAGACCTGGATCAGGGCATCGGTCAACTCCTGGACAGTCTGTGGTGCGACATCGCGTTGGCGGATGGTACGAGACATGCTGTCCCAGAGGTGCTCGATTGGATTCAGGTCTGGGGAACGTGCAGGCCAGTCCATAGCATCAATGCTCTCGACATACAGGAACTGCTGACACACTCTGGCCACATGAGGACGAGCATTGTCATGCATGAGCAGGAACCCAGGGCCCACTGCACCAGCATATGGTCTGACAGTGGGTCTGAGGATCTCATCCCGGTACCTAATGGCAGTCATGGTACCTCTGGCTAGCACGTAGAGGTCTGTGCGGCCCTCCAAGGATATGCCTCCCCAGACCATCACTGACCCACCGCCAAACCGGTCATGCTGGAGGATGTTGCAGGCAGCAGAACGTTCTCCACAGCGTCTCCAGACTCTCTCACGTCTGTCACATGTGTTCAGTGTGAACCTGCTCTCATCTGTGAAGAGCACAGGGCGCCAATGGCGAATCTGCCAACCAAGATGTTCTCTGGCAAAGGTCAATCGGGCTGCACGGTGTTGGGCTGTGAGCACAGGCCCCAATTGTGGATGTCGGACCCTCATACCATCCTCATGCATTCTGTTTCTCACTGTTTGAGCAGAAATCTGCACATTAGTGGCCTGTTGAAGGTCGTTTTGTAGGGCTCCGGCAGTGCTCCTCCTGTTCCTCCTTGCACAAAGGACCAGATAGCGGTCCTGCTGCGGGGTTGTTGTCCTCCTGCGGCCCCCTCCACGTCTCCTGGTGTACTGGCCTGTCTCCTGGTACCTCCTCCATGCTCTGGACACTGTGCTGGGAGACACATCAAATCTTCTTGCCACAGCACGCATTGATGTGCCATCCTGGATGAGCTGCACTACCTGAGCAACTTCTGTAGGTTGCAGATACCGCCTCATGCCACCTCTAGTGGTGAGGGCACTAGCAAAATGAAAAACTAACCAAAGATCGGCCAGAAAAGATGAGGACAGGCAAATGGTCTGTGGCCACCACCTGCAAATCCATTCCTTTTATAGGGGTTGTCTTGCAAATTGTCTAATTTCCACCAGGTGGAAATTAGACAATTTACCAACAGGTGAGATTGATTCACAGATCAGTGTTGCTTCCTAACTGGACAGGTTGATATCTCAAAAGTGTGATTGACTTGGAGCTACATTGCATTGCTTATGTGTTCCCTTTATTTTTTTGAGCAGTGTATTTGAGGGCAGTGTGTTCAGACTCTTCTTGTAAACACATGTATTGCTTTGAGATGCATTGCGACGGCAGAAAAAAAAAGCCCGCCTGTCTTACAAACCATGCCTTAATAATCTCTCTCATACCTTTGGCTGAGTTGAGTCCAGAAAGTCTACATCGGGTACAATTTTCAGAATTGTCGTTTCTATTCATCAGTTTTTTTCTGAATCCTATGATACAGGCATATTCAGCTGTAGTCTATTACCTCTGAGCCCACAAGCCTTAAAACATTCAGCTCATTCATAAGCTTTCTGACGGGGAGCCTACGGCAAACAGATTTAGTCATGCACCTTCAACTTCTGACCTTATGCTAAACCTGCACTTAAGCCTTTTCATCATGCATCACATCTTCTTTATGACTAACACACACACACACACACACACACACACACACACACGCACGCACATATACTTACACACACATACTCGCACCTGATTTATGATGAACACTCACATGCACACATATACACACATGCACACACATATATTCATCATGAGATGTGTACACACTTAAAAGCCAAATTACCTTTGACCTCTGACCCCAGTTAACTAACTAGCGTCTTCTCGTTTCCTCCGTTCAGTGCACCTCTTTGTGTGGGGCTGCATTGAGAAGAAGCAGTCATGCAGCACCGGTAGCCCTCGGGCTATTCCAGTTTATAACCTATCACAACTTCCATACTGCCCCCCCCCCCCGGATTGACAGACCTGCTCGTTTGAACTTGTGACCTTTTTTTATGTTTTAGCGTTGGGTATGTCCTGACGTTCCGTTATGTCCTGACATTACCTATACAGTTGCTGGTAAAGGGTGTCTGGGACAGGTCACTGGATAGATGTCTTCCTCAGATAAGGACAACGTGCAGCATTCTCCTCATGCATTTCCACATTTCATTGCTGACCTGCTTGTTTATATCTTTGACCAAGTGTTATCAAAACAGGGTCTGTCTTTTTCGGGAGCTTGCCGAGGCTTTTATCTGTCTGGAATTATTTGACGATCCACACTTATAGAAATGTTACTCGGCCCACTTAGCTCCATCTATCTTTGAACCCCTAACCTTCCTGTTTACATCTGGCCACATGGTACTAATGGAGGTCTTCCCCAGGCCTGCTCAAACACTGCCTTATGTATACTGCTTGACTGACAGACGACCGGATTTGTACAGCAATGGGAAAGAAAAAAAATCATGAAAAACATATTCCTCCCTTGGTATTTAAACTTAATTTACATTTACAACCTTGATGTGGACCGTGATGATTTCTCATTTCTGCAGCTGGAAATAACAGGAACGCAAATGCCCCATTAACCTCACAATGGCTGTGTGTGTGGAGCGGAGGTAAATGGAACAGCACAAAAGCATGAAATTAAAAAGGGAATCCTTTTGACTTGAATCACACGGGACTTTAAGTTCAAGTCGTGGCCCGAGTCATGACGTCACCACAATGGTTTACCCCGCTCCGCATCCTTAATGTTTTTGAAGCGCTAACCCATGTACCTCCTTAAGCCGTTCGCCAGCTGAACCTCTGACCCTACCACTTAACTCTGGCCCTTCCTCTGGTCTTCTGTCTTCTCACATAGCATAAACAGCAGAGAGTGGAATGTGTGTGGGTTTAGAAGGTGGTGGTGTTGTGGGAGGGGGGGCATTAGCCCATCATATGTAATGCATCCTTCTTGTTAACTGAGATGATAAGTGGATAATTAAGGACAAATTATTTACCAGGCTACCCTTGATCAAATTGTTCAAGCATTGCCAAACAAGTAATGTTTTCTTGTTCAGGGTGAAACATAAAAAAGAAAAACAAATGAGAGATTTTTTATGCAGGTTCTTAGCATTACTTTTTGCTCAATATTCCCTTGTAGTAAGCATTTCTCATATGCATAAATGAGGCCTGTGCTTTTATTACCAAACAATCTGCCAAGCGCATGATACAGATAAATCACTGAAAATCACAGGCTCTCTCTCTCTCTCTCTCTCTCTCTCTCTCTCTCTCTCTCTCTCTCTCTCTCTCTCTCTCTCTCTCTCTCTCTCTCTCTATATATATATATATATCTCCTGTGATTTTCAATATTGCGTGCAATGTCTTTCTACCTAAAAAAAAAAAAAAAAATATATATATATATATATATATATATATATTAGGTAGAAAGACATTGCATCATGAAATCTCATCACACATTCGTGGTGCACTTTTTTTTGGTCTTTTTTTTCCAGACTGTCCTGCAATGTTGGATTTTGTCAACTCTCTCTGGCCTGTATCTGTGGCCATTTTCCCCACAAAGGGTTGACCTGTTTACCCAGTCTTATGGGGCTCACTATTCTGTCTGAGCATGTCTGCACACACACACACACACACACACACTCAAAATGGTTTACAATAACAGAAACTGGAGCCCGCCAGCCAACCTATAGAGGCAGTCAGACACACTCAGCGAGTGACACAGTTGAGCCACTCAGCCGCTGCTGCAGTCTAGATGTTTATCTCATGAGTGACATACCAACATGGTCCATAGCTGTTCTCCAGGGTGATGGCTGTGTTTTAATTCAATAGGTAGTGAACATCTAGGCCACCTCTGGGCCGCTACCACACAGCTGCTGGTTAGGAAACTGCCGGTGCTGTCTACATCATGGGAAGGCTAATGCCAAAAACATCTTAGACTAAACTATAAATTTGATATTAATATTTAACAATTTATGCAAAAGTGCTTGCTATGAATAGCAAACACGAGCCATCCCATATGATGAATCATGCATGAACGCTCACATTGTAGCCTGTGTATGTAGCATGTAGTGTTGTTGTTGGAAAAAGAAAACACAGATGTCAGTGACAGTATAGGAAGCCTGATAAGTTTCATTCACCTTTTCTTACCTTTGTCACCACAGTGTATGAGCAGTTTAGTTAGGGCCTAGGTGTGGTTAGGTTTAGGTCTGGTTCAGGTGTGGTTAAGGTCAGGGTAATTATTTGGGAGGTGGTCTTCCCTTTGCAATGCCATGTAGTGCCGACTGTGAGGTGACACTTTCTGTGCGTTCAGGATAACCATATGATGATATAACCATATGATCACAATTTCTGATGGCCACAGATTTTGATGTGACACCGGCGCACTCAAGTTTACCAAGTTATTTTGAGAACATTTGGCATCCCACATTAAAACCACAAGCTGAGAGCCCCCCCTCTCATTAACTTGCAACAGTACCTGTTCAGGAATACTAAGAACAATAATTATCTGGGGGGTGAGTTTTTTTCCTATAGTGTAAAAACTACAGGAAAAAAAATAATGATAACAAATAATGGTACCCGCAGCACTGCAATGACAAGATGAGAAGTGAAGAGTGGATACGGCAGGATTGATCAGGGGTGTTATGGATTTAGCATCTCAAGAGCTGGTTTCATTCAGGTATTGACAAAAAAGAACAGGAGAGTGTGAGACAAAGTTTTGCATGAGTAAATTAACAAAAGAGTGTGAGAGTGATGACAAAGAATAACTGTAGCTCTTGTGTGTAAAAATATTGTGTGTGTGTGTGTGTGTGTGTGTGTGTGTGTGTGTGTGTGTGTGTGTGTGGAGAGAGAGAAGAGCATGAGAGTGAAATGGAAGTAAGAGATGAAGATGGTCAAGTAATGTGTCTCTAATAAGGTCAGAGGAGGAGTCCATCACCCCCCCCCCCTGGAAGCCCTATTTATAGTGACTCAATAGGGGGTGGGAGGGAGGGAGGGGAAAAAAAGAGAAGTATTTGAGTTGGAGAAGTAGAGAAGGGATGAGGGAGGTGAGATAGAGGAAAGGAGGCCAGAGAGCGAGCCAAGCACAGAGAGAGAGAGAGAAGAGATGAGAACCACTTTGGGGAAAGAAGCCATGACAGGAGAGATGGGGTGAAAGAGTAGGGAGAGTATGGGTGAGAAGTTGCCAGACAAAGTGGGAGGGAAGAGAGGATGGTGAACAGATGAACAAGAGAGGGAGGGAGGAATAGAGGAGGAGAGCAGGGCTGGGGAGTAAACAAACCTGAGGGGGAGAAGCGAGGTCTAAGAAACGGAGAGAGAAATCGGTGAACAACCATGAGCCTCCAGATGGAGGACTGCCTGAGCATTGAAATATCTGAGCCGCTTTTATCTTCAACACAACAAACACACAAACCCGCAGAATAATATTGGAAAGCTTTCAGATCAAGTAAGCCAATAAGCTCACTCTTTCATCATTTGATCTGAAGCCGTTGGTTGTTTTTTTTTTTAGCTCTCTTATACGTGCATGTGTGTGTGTGTGTGTGTATGGGCTTGCTCTCTTTTTGACACCAAAATAGATTTGAATCTCCAGTTTTAGGCAAACCATTACATTGTTCTCTTTCTTTCTTTTTAAAAGAAAACGCAGGCTTGATGGGATTCTGGTTTTGCAGCTGAAAGGTTCTGGTCAGACGCAGGCAGGAAGGATGGAGGAGAGGGTTTTAGAGAATGGAAAGCATTAGAACAGGGGGATGGCAGACAATAGCACACAGGGTCCATTTGTTGATGAAGAGGAACGCTGAAGAGCCACGTAGTTGCTCCACAAAGCGGTGATGGGAGACGGACGAGTGTGCAGGTGAGGGGAGAGGTACCGCAGGGATGTGACCCACAAGAGAAGAGTGGCCTTATGACTAAACATTTGTCATCGCTTCACAACGAAAGCAAACCGTGATGGGAGACAGCAAACAGATGCAAAGAAAGGTTTCTCAAAAATTGAGGAGTAGGGTTGTTCAGGTAGCGTGGTGGTCTATTCCGCTGACTACCAACACGGGGACCGCTGGTTCGAATCCCTGTGTTACCTCTGGCTTGGCCAGGTGTCCCTACAGACACAATTGGCTGTGTCTGTGAGTGGGAAGCTGGATGTGGGTATGTGTCCTGGCCACTGCACTAGCACCTCCTCTGGTCGGTCGGGGCGCCTGTTCAGAGGGGAGGGGGAACTGGGGAGAATAGCGTGATCCTCCCACGCGCTACGTCCCCCTGGCCAAACATCTCACTGTCAGGTGAAAAGAAGCGGCTGGCGACTCCACATGTATCGGTGGAGGCATGTGGTAGTCTGCAGCCGTCCCCGGGTAGGCGGAGGTGGTGGAGCAGCGACTGGAGCGGCTCGGAAGAGTGGGGTAATTGGCCGAAGTGTAATTGGGGAGAAAAAGGGTGAAAAATCCACACAAAAAAAGAAAAAAAGAATCGAGGCATATCCCATCTACAGGTGTGCTGACCGACGGGTAAGCCAAACAGATCATCAAGCAACATGGGCAACATTTTACAGAGAGGACAAGACAAATATCGGCCCTGTGATGGCTTGGCGGCCTGTCCAGGGTGTCTCCCCGCCTGCTGCCCCATGGCGTCTGGAATAGGCTCCAGCATCCCCGTGACCCTGAGAAGCAGGATAAGTGGTTCAGATAATGGGATGAATGGATGGATGGACAAGACAAATAAGCAGACTCATGCAATAAAATAATCAGTCAGAAAGAAGCATTCAGCAGACGGTCAGGCGGAGGGGAAGGCAGACAGACATGGAGAGAGAGGGAGATAGATGGACAGGCACATGAAGCTCATTCATACCTACATGTATAGAGACAGACAGACACACAACCGATGTTTCAGCTGTGTTGTTAGCCAGCCAGCCGGCCCGCCAAACATCAGTCTGTCTCCCCAAAATAGAAATCCTTTCCCTGGCCGATGTTTTGATATTCTAATGTGCAGCCCCGCACTGGGTGCTCGTATTAATAGCGATGCTGAGCTGTGATAGTAGAACATGAATGAAAGTGAAGCCCTGCTTTTCCCTCAGGCGGGGGATAAGGGAGACAGAATCCATCTGGAAGATAACATTACACAGCAACTCGCACAAGTTTGTACCCCCACGAGCTTACATAAGACTTTGCATATGAATGAGATAGTTCATCTCTGTGTGTGTGTGTATTTGTGTGTGTGTGTGGGGACAGAAAAAGAGAGAGTTTACTGAAGTGATCACTGTGTTGTTAGCCGCTATACTGTTTGGGAAATCACTGTAATTATTTACTATTTGAGTGTCTGATTCTCTCCCTACCTACTCTTCTTTTGCCTCTCTCTCTCTCTCTCTTTCTCTCTCTCTCTCTCTCTCTCTCTCTCTCTCTCTCTCTCTCTCTCTCTCTCTCTCTCTCTCTCTGCCATTTTGTCTGCCTGCCGCGATCTGTCTTCTGCCTTCCCCCCTGTATTCTCATCTGTCTATTTGCAAAGCATAAATGCTTCCAGAAAGACATTATTAGGTTGTTTTAATGAAACGCGCATGTGATGATTACTAAATTGCCATCCTTGCCAATTCTCTAAGTGAACAAAAGTGCCTGATGTTCTAAACTCGGGCAAAATGTCAAGTCTTTGTAATATGTGTGGAGAACCTGTGATTTAGCAGAATATCTTGTGATTGTAAAAGTGACAGTCTATGAGATGGAGCAGCATGGGCAGAGTGTGGGGACCTGCCCTAAATGCCCCCCCCCCCACTTTCCTCAGACCAGTGACCCAGTTCAGAGGTTGGCCACAGGGGAGCCTCTCCTCACCGCGATGAAGCGGTGGGGAGAGGCTAAGAGAGTTTATACCTACAGTACAACCAAAGATGTAAGTAGATTGACAATCTCCCCGCGTTGACATTATGATAGTCCAACCCTCGTACTATGAAGGCTGAGGTTCAGCACACTCAAATACGTTATACAAAAGATTTAGAAAAGCACCCGAGCACACTTTCTCGGATTTGTGCTCAGCCTTGAAAGAGATGAGTTGAAGGTAAGCTGACTCGCTCCATAGAAACAGGAGATAAGCTCAGACCCATGAGCCTTTTTAGCTCAAATGAGGCTTATTTTACTTACCTTAACACCTAACCCCTTTCTTCCAAATACACACTACACACACACAAACACACACACACACACACCCAAACATATAAACACACAAGCTTACATGGATTAACCAATATACCGTCAACCTATTTTTTTTTTGATATACTTTATTAATCCCCGTGGGGAAGTTCTGCTCTGCATTTAACCCATCCTGGCTGTGTAGCAAGGAGCAGTGGGCAGCCACCGTGCAGTGCCCAGGAACCAACTCCAGTTCGTCTCGCCATGCGTCAGTCAGGGGCACAGACAGGAGTATTAACCCTAACATGCATGGCTTTCTGATGGTGGGGGAAACCGCAGCACCCGGAGAAAACCCACTGCAGACACGAGGAGAACATGCAAACTCCACACAGAGGACGACCTGGGATGACCCCCAAGGTTGCACAACCCCGGGGTTCAAACCCAGGACCTTCTTGCTGTGAAGTGACAGCGTTAACCCCTGGGCCACCATGTCACCCATTTTCCACATTGCTCTCTCAAAATAAATTGGCGTGAACAGTTTTCTATTATGTCATCGACTGTTCACAGAACCAATGTCTAAACAGCCACTTTGTAAATGTAGTTTTGCAAAAACAGCTGTTTAAGGAATGTAGCCATATACTAGGTTTTAACCTAGTCTTGTTATCATTGCTGCCATACAGGTGCATGGTGTTTCCCAGAGGACTGGATTGGGATCCTGTGGGTCCCAACACCAACCGCACAGAAGTGGGCGGTTTTATTTCAAGATTCAATATTACTTTGCTTGTCCCAAGGGAAATTTGTCTTGGACGTAAAGGCTGCCACATAAAAATACATACATTATGGTGAAGTAACAGATACAAAGTGCATAGCACAGACAAGTGTAGACATAAAGTGCATTCAAATAGGTGCAACACCACCCCTCATTTCACACCCTCCTTATGTCCTGGGCTTAGGAGATTCACTGAAAGAGGGATGAGAGAGTTTTTACCTGTTCAGGTATCTTTAGCTGTATTTAATTGGAACCCTGTAGCATCTACCTGATGGGAGCAGTTCGTATTCTGAATACAGGATATGCGATGAGTCTTCCAAAAGAGCATATCTGAGGATGCTCCTTCACCCCCATCACTTTCACTGCTGTGTGGACCAGTCTGTTTATTTGTGATTTTAACATAGCTGATATGCCAAAAGTAAAGCTGAAATTCTGTAACATAATATGCTCTATCACAGCATGATAAACAACCATCATATGGGCATCTGGGTGGTGTGGTTGTCTATTCCGTTTCCTACCATCATGGAGATCTGGTTCGAAGTCCCGTGTTACCTCTGGCTTGGTCGGGCATCCCTACAGACACAATTGGCTGCATCTGCAGGTGGGAAGCCAGATGTGGGGATATATGTGTCCTGGTCGCTGCACTAGTACCTCTTCTGGTCAGTTGGGGTGCCTGTTCAGGGGGAAGGGGGAACTGGGGGGTATAGCATGACCCTGCCACGTGCTACATCCCCCTGGCAAAACTCCTCACTGTCAGGTGAAAAGAAGTGGCTGGCGATTCCACATGGGAGGAGGCGTGGTAGTGTGCAGCCCTCCCCAGAGGGTCTGAAGGGGAAAAAAAAACCATCACTACCCTCTGTCCAACCCCAAACACCCTAAGTCTATGCCAAAAGTAGAGTCGCTGTTGGACCCTAGTACTTAGAATTCACGTGGATATTCTAAGACAGATTACATTCAATATGTACACCCAAGTATTTGTAAGAATAAACCTGGGTAATACAAGCATTAGGGATCAGTAGTGGAGAATAATACCCCAGATGTCCTGGATCACAAATAATTTGTTCTCTTTTCTTAGTGTTGACAGTGAGATGACGATCATCACACCGTTGTACAAACTTTTTAACCTCTAAACTAAAGCCAGCAATGCCAGTGTCTGTATCCATAAGTCCCAAGATGGCAGTGTCATCAGAAAACTTGACATCAAAAGTGCTGGGATGTGACTGCTTGTACAATAATTTGTATATAATGTAAACAGAATGGGAGAACTCACACAACCTGTGTTGATGATTTTAGACTCAGATAATGTCTGGTTCACTAGGACATACTGGGTTCTGCTGGTCAAAAAGGAGTGATACCACCTGATGATATGTGGGTTAACAGACGTCTGTCTGAACTTAACGAGAAGGGTGTGTGGCTGTATTAAAAGGTGAGCTTAAGTCTACAAACGGCAGTCTGACATAGGCCTTGGGGTTTTCAAGGTGTTGCAAAATAAAATGTATTATCATTAGTATTGCGTCATCGGTGTCATGATTGTCTTTATAGGCAAACTGATAAAAATCTAGCTGACCATTTATGTATGACTTAAGCTTCCATACCATCATCTTTTATAGACACTTCATCAAAATAGAGGTCAGGGCTACTGGTCTATAGTCATTATTTTCATTGGGAACGTTTTTTTTGGAAGAGGAGTAATAATTGCCTTTTTCCAGAGGTGGAACTGTAAGACAGAGACCCAGACTGGTGTAAGTTCCTCTGCACATGTATTCCTAAAGACAGCTGAGACACCATCAGGGCTTGTTGCCTTATTGGTGTTTGTTCTTTTAAATAGTCCTCTGACTTCTTTGGGACAAATTTCAATCCTTGTAACAGAATCATCAATTGTTACGCTGTTAATGACACTGCCACGTTCTTAAGAGAAATCATGTGAATCAAACCTAATGCAGAAGTTGTTTAAGTCATTTGCAATAGTACTGTCATCTGTTGTGTTTAGAGAAAGAGAAAGCATTTGACAGGGTGCTGAGAGAGGAGGTGTGGTATTGTATGAGGAAGTTGGGAGTTGCAGAGAAGTATATAGGAGTGGTGCAGGATATGTAAGAGGGAAGTGTGACAGTGGTGAGGTGTGCGGTTGGAATGTCTGATGGGTTCAAGGTAGAGGTGGGATTACATCAAGGATCAGCTCTGAGCCTTTTCTTGTTTGCAATGGTGAAAGACAGGTTGACAGATGAGATCAGGCAGGAGTCTCTGTGGACTATGATATTTGCAGATGACAATGTGATCTGTAGCGAGAGTAGGGTGCAGGTTCAGGAGAGCCTGGAGAGGTGGAGATATGCACCGGAGAGAAGAGGAATGAAAGTCATTAGGAGCAAGATGGAATACCTATGTGTGAATGAGAGGGAGGACAGTGGAATGGTGAGGATGCAAGGAGTAGAGGTGACGAAGGCGTATGAGTTTAAATACTTGGGGTCAACTGTCCAAAGTAACGGGGAGTGCAGAAGAGAGGTGAAGAAGACAGTGCAGGCAGATTGGAGTGGGTGAAGAAGAGTGTCAGGAGTGATTTGCGACAGAAGGGTATCAGCAAGAGTTAAAGGGAAGGTTTACAAGATGGTTGTGAGACTAGCTATGTTATAGAGTTTGGAGACAGTGACACTCACAAAAGGACAGGAGGTGGAGCTGGAGGTGGCAGAGTTGAAGATGCTAAGATTTTCACTGGGAGTAACGAAGAGGGGCAGGATTAGGAACGATTATATTAGAGGGACCGCTCAGGTTGGACGGTTTGGAGGCAAAGCAAGAGAGGCAAGATTGAGATGGCTTGGACATGTGTGGAGGAGAGATGCTGGGTATATTGGGAGAAGGTTGCTGAATATGGAGCTGCCAGGGAAGAGGAAAAGAGGAAGGCCAAAGAGGAGGTTTATGGATGTGGTGAAGGAGGACATGCAGGTGGCTGGTGTGACAGACAAAGATGTAGAGGACAGGAAGAAATGGAAAGGGCTGATCCGCTGACCCCTGACGGGAGCAGCCAAAAGTAGTAGTAGTAGAAGTAGACTGTCATCTGTTGTGTGCAGTGTTTTCCTGGTGGGAGTCATCTGTAATAGATTTCATAGTGGCCCACAGTTTCTTCATATTATTTGCACAGAGGTATTTTTTCAGCAGATTCCCTGCATTGTCTTTTTGCTGTGTTGAGTTTCTGGTTCGGGTTCCTCTGTGCTGATCTTTGTTGCACATTGTCCTTATACCTGAAAGAAAGCTTCTCAAGTTTGATGCAATCCTTGACATCCTTAGCAATGTAAGACTTGTTGTTAGGATACTGTTCTGTTGTATTTTGAGGTATCACAGCATCCACACAAAAGTTGATTTGATTTATTTTTGAACATGTAAAAAAAAAGAAACAACAAAAAAAACAGATAAAAACAAAACAATAATATTAAATTGAAATGAACAATAAACCTATACAACAAACTCAATAAACAAATTCTAATAAACAACACAAATTAAATGTTCAAAAATTAAGGAGGAGGAAGTATACACTTGTTTATTCCTACCCCTTTTCCATTGCTTATCAATTAATTCATAATCTTTATTTTGTATATGATTTATAAACAATTATCCCAATTCTATGTACAACCCAAATATCTACCAGTGTCAATAATATAAACCTTAAACAGTTATCACAACCCTTTCTGATCCCTATACCTCTTAAAAATATTTTTTGTACATCTTTTTTAATTGAGTAATGTTTGTACTTTGCTTGAATCCACATCCAAACCATTCCACATATTTACCCAACAGATGGAAATACGCATTTTCTTCATAGTTGTATGAACACAGTTTTCCTCTCAAATTGTAACCCCCCTCTCTGTTGAACATTTTTTGTATATTGCCCGGTAGTAAATTATTTCTTGCTTATACATTATTTGTGTTGTGTTAAATTCTACAAGATCTATGAATGTCAAGGCATGTGACTAAAAACAGCATGTTAGTGTGTTCACAAAATCCTACAATGTTCATTATCCTTATGACCCTTTTTTAGTAGTATGCATAATGGATGTAGGTTGCTTTTGTAGGTGTTACCCCATACCTACTCACAGTAATTCAGATATGGTAATACAAGTGAACAATATAGTGTGTACAATGCTTTATGATCCAGATGCAGATCCAGATGAGACAATGTTCCTTGCCAACTTTGCTCGCACATTTTTTAAATGAGGTTTCCAGCAGATTTTGTGGTCTACTATCACACTTAGAAATTTATTTTCATATAGTCTTTATATGCTGACATTGTCTATCATTTGTACTTGAGTGTTTATTTTACAATTTCCAAACAACATACTCTTCGTTTTGTTCAAATTTAATGATTTTTTTTATGTCAAACCACCTTTTTAATTTTGCATATGTTTGGAGTCAGTGGCGTGCTCAGTCCTCTCTGTAGTTAAGTGATATATTTGTTGGGTGCTCTTTGGTCCAAGGTTAGTAGTTTTAGATGAGAAAAAGGCATAGTGCCCTGAAGAAGGCCCGAGCTGCTACGTGTGGGCATTTTTAGGTCCTTTTTGGATATGTCTAAGTTTCAATAAAGACATTTTAATTACACGGAGTGCCTTGGTCAGAGAGATTTGTTCTCTTTTTCTCACCTTTTTAATTTTACTATTTTTATTATGATCACGTCCAAAAGCTGCTGAAAATTCTGGTGTCATCCACAAATAGAACAAATTTCAATGTTTTTGATAGTCTGCATATATAATTTATGTACAGAGTAAACAATTTTGAGCCTAATACTGACCCCTGAGAGACTCCACACTTAATACCCATGCATATTGATTTATGCTCACCTATTTTCATAAATTGTTGCCTGTTTCTTAAATAGCTTATCAACCAATTCAGCACAACTCCTCTGATACCACACCTTCCCAATTTATCAAGTAATATATTGTCATCAATCTTATCAAAAGCTTTTTTTTGTTTTTAGCTAATTTAAGCTGTGATGATTTCTGTGGATTTGTTCAAATCAGATTCATGGAAGATGTCCCAGTGTGTGCTCAAGAAACACCCCTTCAGAGTTGAGTTTCAATACTGTCAGTGGACCAGACTTTAAAAGTTATGATAAGAGGTTTGCTCCTCTTAAGGACTGAATGATAGATGGGAATGAGCTGAACATTGTTGTGATCAGAATTGGACAGTCAATCTCCTCCCCTCTAACTCTCCATCTCTTCACATAGACAAAACTATGTTCATCTCCTTCACTACTCTCACCTCTCCACTAATCCTCGTCTGCCCTCTCCTCTCCTCTTCTTCCCTCTCTCATCTCCTTATCTGTCATCCACACTGCATTATGCACCTCTGTCTTCCTCTCTTCTGGTCTGTGTCTCTGTCTGTCTGTCTGTCTGTCTGTCTATCTGTCTCTCTCTCTCTGTCTATCTCTCTCACCTTACTTTCCTTTTAAAAGCCAATTCCTTGGATAGAGGCATGCACAAGGAGAGGTGGAGAAGAGTGATAAAAAATGAGGGTTGAGGTTTAAAGGGATAGATAATGCGACCATTTTGAGCCCTCTGAGCTTGGTTGCTTTCTTAAAGCTTCTGTAAGGAGGAGCAGCAGAGAAGTATAGGAGCAGACAAGGGGATGGAGAATGAGGCATGAAGGAAAAGGAAGGAAATGTTGAGTCATGACTCCCCTGGGTGCTGCTATAGAAAGAGAGCGAAAGAGAGAGCGAGAGAGGTATTACCATTAAGTAATGCCAGAACCAGTAACAGATGTGGCAATTGTCATTCAGAACAAGTGCAGATACACACGCAATCCTATGTGTTGGTATTGGTGTGCGTGTGCGTGGATGAGAGAGAGAGTGGTGGGGGAGAATTATTATGTGTGTTTTTGCATAGCATTTGACAGAGACAGATGAAAAATAACGCAGGCACTGACATTCATGACTAGTCTATTTTAGTAGTTTTCAACTATTCCCAAAAAGTAGTCGAGTAGTCGAATAATTGCGGGAGATTTTTTTCTTCTTCACCCAACTAATGTGGGCGGGACTAACGCGGGGGAAGGCACGGCGCTGGGGTAGATGAAATAGTAGAGTCATCGATGGGCTCGGAGAGGCTGTTTACAAATGAGCCGCAATCTGATTGGACCAAACCCCCAGCAGTCTGTCTGAGCTGGAGCGTTTGACTGCCGTAAAAATGCCACTGCTATCTTGTGGTTTTGGTTTAACTAGTGACTGTGTTAAGGCAACGGTGTAACTTTTTTACCTTGAAATAACAACTTCAAAATCATTCTGATGTCACACTGACTTGTAATAGAGAGAATGGTGCCTCCTCCATTCCCACTCTGTGCCCTGAACGCCTGTTCTTGCACTATCTAACATTGAGTGGATACGATCTCCCACGAGCGATATTTTTTCCTGGGATGGTGAAGTCAGTCAACCATCAAAATGATATTGAGGCTATTTTTTTAAAAAAAAAAATTTTCTCCCCAATTTTACTTGGCCAATTACCCCACTCTTCCAAGCCGTTCCAGCTGCTCCATCCCCACTGCTGATCCGAGGAGGGCTGCAGACTACCAAATGCTTCCTCCAATACATGTGGAGTCACCAGCCGCTTCTTTTCACCCGACAGTGAGGAGTTTCGCCAGGGGACGTAGTGCGTGGGAGGATCACGCCATTCCCCCCAGTGTGTGTGTGTGTGTGTGTGTGTGTGTGTGTGTGTGTGTGTGTGTGTGTGTGTGTGTGTCTGTCTGGCGGCCTGTCCAGGGTGTCTCCCCGCCTGCCGCCCAACAATTGCTGGGATAGGCTCCAGCATCCCCGCGACCCTGAGAGCAGGATAAGCAGTTCGGATAATGGAGGGATTTTTACAAAGCATTTGATGCAATAAGCCACCAATTTATGTTTAAAGTTATTAAGTGTTTCGGATTTGGGAACCAATTTTTGAGAGCTGTCAAAACATAATATAAAGGATGCAACAGCTCAGTTAAACTAGCACATGGTACGACTCTTAGGTTTGATATTTGTCGTGCAATAAGACAAGGATGTCCAATTAGCCCATTTTTATTCCTTCTTGTCACACAAATTATGGCTGTACATATTAAAAAAGGTCAGTTCCAAGGTATTATGACCTTAAATAGAGAATTTAAATTATCTCAACTGGCTGATGATACGACAATATTTCTATCTAAAAGATCATGAGGTTACCAAAACAGTTAGATTTACTGAGGAAATTTCTGCTGTGTCACATTTGAAAATGAACCTGGGCAAATCTGTTCTATTACCACTCAAGGGATGTGACTATCAGAAGTGAATGGTATCCCTGTGAAGAACATGGTTAGATACCTCGGTGTTGTCATAGATAAGAATGAAAAAATTCGCAGTAACCTTAAACTTCAGCCATATAGTTGAACAAATAACAAAAAAAATAATATGCGGTTGATGAGAGATCTTTCATTGAGTGGTATAATTTTGTTGTCTAACGCTGAGGGAATATCCAGATCCGTTTATGTGTCCTTTTCACTGGAAATGCCTACTGGTGGTCAGGAGGTACTACATTTTGAGACATTAAATAATACTTTTAAAGCGGCATGGTTGACTAATTTGATAAAAGAAAAAGACATTTGGGACACCTTCCCCAAATATTTATTTAATTTAATGGATGGACTTGTAAGATTGACAAGTTACCTGTTAAGTTATCAGATTTTTATAAACAAGCTCTGCTGGCCTGGAAACTAATTTAGAAACATACATTTCACCAACTAATTACTACATCTGGAATAACAAGAATATGCAATATAAAATAGAGCACTCTATTGTAACAAATGGGTTGACAATGGTCTTGTATTGGTTAAACAACTTCTTAATGCTGACGCATGGTTAACGTATAGTGAATTTCTCTCTAAATTCAGGCTACCAGTTATGCCAAAAGAATATGCAGTTGTTTTTGATGCTGTGCCAAGGGGTTTGCTGCAGTTTCTTAGAGGTTCAGTAAACAAGAGCTCAATGATTGATCCATTCAGTAGTGGTATATTTTTTGGAGAGGTTGATATTACAAAAAATGAATGCTCGAATAAATACATCAGGAATCACATACAAGCTGTAGCTGTACCCCCAGGAAGATTCTTTTGGGCCTCCCTTTATGGAGAATTTAATTGGCAGAAGAATTGGCTAGTTGGGGACAAATTTTGTCTTAATAATAAAGTTAAGGAGGTCTCCTTAACTTAATTATGCATCATAAAAATCCAGCAAAGAAGACATTAGAGAGATTTAAAATTTATATTGAAAATTCTTGTAATTTTTGTGAACTAGAAGACAACAATCTGTCATTTATTTTATCACTGTAAGTATACCAGAATATTTTTGGTGGATGTTCGGCATTTTATAAGAAGGAAAACTGGACAAGCAATCCAGTGTCAAGTCAAGTCAAGTCAATTTTATTTGTAAAGACATTTTTATTTGTCTTGAAGATAATGAGATGGAAAAAGATATTTTCTTTACACAGTTAATTTTATTGGGGAAATTCTACATTCATAAGAAGAGATGGATGGACTCCAAACCAAATTTGTTGAAATTTTTATCAAGAACTGCACCATTATGACACCATGATAAGAGGACTTAAAAACAGGAAGGCAATTAGAACTAATGTGTTTTGGGTAATTTTTTATAGACTGACAACACTTTATTTTGAAGAAAAGATTACTATTTTTTCATTTAAAAAAAAATTATAGTCCTTATGTTTTTGTGTATGCACCCCTGGCATAAACAGTTTGTGTTGTTCATAATATAATTTAGTACATGTGGTTTGTACAATAAAGAAAAATAACAAAAAAAAAACCCCAAAAGAATTATGTCCCAGAGACAGAGAACATTGGCAAGAACTGCAGGCGTTTTTCACACTATATCTCCAATTCGGATAGATAGAGATAAGGTTGAAAATCAGTGAGGTGGTCCAGTAATCATTTAGGGCACTAGCCAACTGGGTGAGTGAAGCAGAATCTTTACTCACCCATAATTATTTTTACTAATCGACAATTATGATTTTTTTTCTTAAATCTGATGTAAAAACTGTCTCCATATAAATATTATGAAATAAAAGTCACAAAATCGTTAGTATGCCTTATTTTATTATTTCCTTATATGTATCAGGTTTCCAATTCCCCACAAACATGAGCGCTCATTTTTCTTTGAATGCTTTTGGGTCTGTAGTTGAGGAGCGGATGGAGGGTGATTAAGCATATCTATCAACCTTGCCATAATGGAAATAGGGAGATGGCCAATAGAAAACCTGTAGAAACCTGTGTAAACTTGTGACTCCTACCACCAAACAAACAAACAAACAAACAAACAAACAAATAAATGTTTTGGGGAAACGGATGCTCTTTGAATTAATATCATAGTAAATACTGGTCTTATTTAGTACATAACAGTAATACGGTCCGCGGTGGCGTAGCGGTCTAAGCATCGGCTTGGTGTCGATGCAGTTGCCCACTGGGGACTGGGGTTCGCACCCCGGTCTCGTCAGATCCGACTATGGCCGGGCTCGATGAAGCGGCAATCATTGGCAACGCTGTCTTCGGGAGGGGGGCGGAGTCGGCTTGTGTTCGTCATATGAATGCGTCTCTGTGTGTGTCGGAAAAACAGTGGTTCGGCTTGGATTCGCCTTGTCACGAAAGTGGGGAGGCGCTTTCCTTCGAGACTGCCGGCCGGAGAGATGCAGTTGGCGAACGCATGCAATACGAGGGTGGGTGTTTGAATTAAAATAGGGATCAATTGGCCACTAAATTGGTAAAAAAAAAAAAAAAGTACATAACAGTAATAAGGATAAATAACAATCATCAGTAAAATGATCAATGTGCAAGAGTAAGAAACAATCATCAGAAACAGACTCAACCAATAATCTGTATGTGTGTGTGTGTGTGTGTGTGTGTTGGGAGTGTGTGTGTTGGGAGACAATTAAACCCCTGACATTGTGATCTTTACGTTGTCTCTACAAATCCTGCAAAATGCATGCTTGTCCCCTAGGTTAGATTGTTCAATACAATTATGTCATGAGGTCCACCAGTTCATCCAGTTCATTATCTCAGATCCTTTTTTCCTTTCCTGCCTGGCCATCAGTCTACTCCCCTCACCTTATTTCCCTGCCCATCTCACCTGCAGCTCATTTCTCCCCAGTTACCCACAGTACTTATATCAGTCCCTTTTCACTTGCCTTCTGCCAGATGGTCTGTTTTGCCACCTAGCTAGCCAGCAGTTTCTCTTGTGATCATTCTGCCTGACCTTCCCGTGTTTTGACTCTGCTGCCTGACTTCTGGACTCAGTTTCATCTATCGGATCTTGTTGCCTGTGTTGAACCGACTCCCTGGACTGTGTCTGAACTGTGTCTGAATCGATTTTCCTGTCTGCCTGCTCCTTGCCTGTTTTGGTCCCACATCGAACTGTTTTCCCTGTATTCTGACCTCTGCCTGCCTTTTGACCAAAGTAAACAGTTTTGTGACCTAAACCTGCCTGTCTTTGAGTCGTGCATCTGGGTTATCATCTGCCATTCTCCCTTACATCATTACACAATTAAATTGAATGCTCCATTGCGGAGAAAATTTAGTGGTATATTTTAGTTGTATCGCTGATGGTTTGTCATCCATTTTAACTGCACACAACAAATTATCATTTTATTATTGTTCTGTCAGGACTATGGCCTGCCCCCGAAAGGTTACATCATAGTGCAACAATTGATTCAGAATCCATGAGATTTCCATTTCAGCACTGTTTTTCCATGGGGAAAACACTAGGACTTGACAGGTTTGTATGTTGGCAAAAAGAAAAAAAAAGAACATGCTTTCAGACTTGGTTTTGTTGCTAGTGTAAGTTATTATTGAATCATAAAGACTCTTGGAATCCCAGCCCGCCTTAGGGTTTGTGCCACAGATTGACTCATAAACTAAGCCCTTTGACTCAAATGGCTAAGTAAACACAAGCTCGGGCCAGGGAAATCCCTGGCACACGTCACTCGTTTTGACCAGAGACCCGCAATCGCACACGCCATGTAGAGAAACATCTGAGGAGAACACCGAGGTCAGTTTGAAGCCGTCCGCTCCGCATCGGTTTCACATGTAGTGTGAAGCTGATGTTCATAATCCGTTCCAAGTGGGCCAGTGGTCTCCTTTTCGTACTCGCGCGACATCCAATCCAGTCACCTCGGGCAAGTGAGGGATCTAAATTTACATGACAACCATGACTGTTTCTCTAAGGGGCTCAGTAAGGGATCTTATTATATTGAAATTCTCATAATTGTGAAAACTAATGTTTTGCGATTGGCTGATACATTATTCAGGATTTCCTGTGCTGACATAACTCCATTCTTATCCGCAGCACAAGCCGTTACAAACCCAGCTAGATAATCTATCTCTTTGGTCAACTTTTGTTGGTAAAATTCTGAATCAGAGATGTTGAACCGAAAGTTTCAAGCTAGGATGGCAGCAGTCCATCCATCCATCCATTATCCAAACCGCCCATCCTGCGTTCAGGGTTGCGGGGATGCTGGCGCCTATGCTAGCCTATCCTGTCCAGGGTGTCTCCCCGCCTGCCTCCCACTGGTCGGCAGGGGGGGGGAGAGACCCTGGACAGGCCGCGAGGCCATCACAGGGCCCATACACACACACACACACAAACACACACACACACACACACACACACACACACACACACACACACACACATTCGCACCTAGAGGACCCGGAGGAAACCGACACAGACATGGCGAGAACATGCAAACTCCACACAGAGGATGACCCGAGACGATCCCCAAGGTTGGACTACCCCGGGGCTCGAATCCAGGGCCTTTTTGCTGTGAGGTGACTGGGCTAACCACTGTGCCACCATGCTGCCCGGCAGCAATCCAAATAGTTTATATTGCACATGTTACATCATAGTAAAAATGACTATAGTTTAGTATCGAGATAATAGCAGAGTAAGTGAAATGTGGATTAGGGATTTCAGAAGATGCTGTTGAGCCATCTTCTGGTGTTGTGGCCTAAATGAACAGAAAAGCTGTGATTGGGGGTGCCACAATGACATACCTCGTCCCACCCCTTCACCATTTTACATATAGGTATTGCTGAAAGCTGAGATGGAAAACCGAAGATTTAATTTTTCTGTAAAACATAACAATTGTATCCTCTACTGTTACTGGATTGTATCAGATGAACAGGCTGAAAGAAACCCAAGTAAAGAACTGGATCTCCAGGGCATGTTGCTTATACAAAGATGTGGTCAAACTACCAAGAGCAGCAGGGTGGACTGGATACTATTTGGAATTGGATACAGTTTTTATAGTTTTATCTGTTGCCCCACATAATTAGGTCCAAAGTCAAGGTTTTTTTTTTTCAGGAGCCCATATGCTAACTATTGAAATTACAAGCTGCTAAAAGTCATCAGCAGATGGCACATTAAAATGTATTTTTCTTCAGATCACAGGCTGTCCATGTAAGCTGTGAGCCTTGTAAGCTGTATAAAGAAATAGAGGAGATAAATGTTAATATTGATTTGTTTTGATTAGAGAGAGGTCGGTGTAGGAAGTAGATAATCAAACACACTCACATACACACAATTTACCTCTTATACACTCCACTGCACTCCACTGCTCACATTGTGAGATTGCCATTCCGTCTCTTCCTCTCTGTCTCCCTGGTTCAATCTCTCACACAAATGTTTGTCTAATGTCTTACCCTGAACACACACACACACACACACACACGCGCGCAAGTGTGTACACACACACACACACATATACACACTCACACACACACACATACACACAAATCGGTGTGTAATGAGTCTGACCCACTACTAATACCATGACCCCTCCAATAGTGCTTAACCATCACCATCTCGTTCTTCAGCCTCCAGGATGCTATTTTTGAATGCTGAAGAGATTCATAGGTCATCACACATACACACACTCACACACACACACACATGCGCGCGCTTCACAGTGCCTCGATTATGTTCTGACCTGATAACTGAGGGTAATGCAATTCTCTGAGTTGTAATTTTAGAGAATGACCCATGCATATTTGCGGATTTAGTAGGCTCTGTAGTGTGTGTGTGTGTGTGTGTGTGTGTGTGTGTGTGTGTGTGTGTGTGTGTAATTAAGACAGCATTAACTGAGGTGTACCCTGCAGTGTTTGGAATTTTGATGAACGCACTGGATTAAAAAATGGTTAGTTTCTGAACTTCTAATTTAAAAATCTTATATAACACTGGCACAGAATTTTGAGTGAGATCACACACACACACACGCACGCACGCACACACAAACAAACGATATGGAAACTCTTTCCAGTCCTTTTACACACAGGAGATGGAGGATATCGTTGGGGATGAATAGGTTTGGCCCCCTGCTGATGCTAGACAGAGAGAATGATATGCTATATATAATAAATGAAATCACTCCCAGGGAGAATGGGTACGTAAGCTAGGCGTATACTTTTGTCTCCAGTTTTCTAACGTACTTATTCTGTTCCTGTGAATATTTTGCCTTGGCTTTTTTCCATTTATTTTCATCTGCCTCCCCAATTCCTTTTCTCTCACACCCATACTATACACAGTTACTTTTACAGAGCATCTGGTATTAGGAAGTATTACTTATAACATAACTTAAAGGTACAAGCAGTGCACACTGGCTGTCAGCTCCACTTCTGCCATTGTTTTGGTCAGAGTTCATAAACACTGTTCACTTTGTTAGTTGTGAATGATAAAACCACTCAATGCTGTATCACTTTCAGCTCCTTTTGAGGCTTTCAGTTTTCTCCATTTCTCAAACAAGTTCACAGTGTTGACCTGACAGCAAGATATATGATGGATTTTATGGTCTACATTTATATAAGCACTTTAACTAGACACCCAAAGTGCTTTACAGTGAAGGGGGTAACTCACTTCAACCACCATCAATGTGTAGCACCCACCTGGGTGATGCACAGCAGCCATTTTGCGCCAGAATGCTCACCACCCATCAGCTTGAGGTGGAGAGGGAGGAATCATTGAGCCAATTACATGGGGGGATGATTAGGTGGCCAGATGGAGACAGCCGAGTTGGGAATTTTGCCAGGACCCCGAGGGATCCCCTACTCTTTGCGATGTCATGGGGTCTTTAATGACCACAGTGAGTCAGGACCTCGGTTTAATATCTCATTTGAAGGACGGATGTCAGAAAAGTGTCAGAAGAAAGAGTGTCTTGTCAGCAGAGCGCTGGTCTTGCTGCAGTCCTCCACACAGCCATGATGGCGTATGCCATTACGGATTGTACCTTTAAGCCAAAACTTAACATAATTTCAAACATACTTACATATTAGTATATGGGGGAAGATGCGGGAAGATGGCAGCGCAAACCCACGTTTACAGCATCCTCACCCAGTACCGCTGTCGGAAGATGGCGGTGTGAACCTATGTTTGCGGCGGCCTCACCAAGTACGGTCCATCTAGTGTCTTTGTCCACATCTGCGTCTAAGTTGTCTTCATTTGATGGCTGGGAGAGCTTGGTCTGCTGCATCCTGTGGGCCCAGGGACCATGGCCCTGCCTGGAGCTGCACCCAAAGAGGAAGCACTGAGGGCAATTTGACAGGATGTGACACCAGGGAAGGCTAAGCTAACTGTTAGCCCATGCAGGCCAGCAGTTCCGACAGTCATCCTGGCTGGCGTTCCCTTTCTTGGACAGTGAAAACATTTTTTTTGGATATGTTGGATACATGTGTTTTTGTGGTTTTTATCTTTTTTTTGTAGTTTGAATATACGTATGTGTTCTTGTAGGTTGGATATGTGTTTTTGTCTTTGTGTTGCACTGCTGTGGGCTTGGGGAAATGATTTTTCATTTCATGTATGCAAGTGCATGAACTGAAATGACAAACAAATGTTCCTGATTCCTGATGAACTTCAAATGATAATTTACCAAATTCTTCCCAATGGACACACTCTTTAAAACACGTTTATTTTGCTCTAAGGCAGTGGGTTGGCCCACTGTTGCCAGACAGAGTCACATTACCACATGCAGGGCCATAAAACCAGTTCAAGACCTCAGATCAGGTCTTTGACTTGGTCTGTCTGATACACAGGTCGGTTGTAGGGTGTCGGCCAGCTGTTAGTTTGTGATCCTATAGAAAAAAGCTGTAGCTTTCCAGTGCTTTCTACTATGCTTGACAGCCTAGCTGAAAGCCTGGTGGACATATGATTAGCTAAGGCATTGTGGATGTTCCCTGATGCTTTTTTATTGCACATCTGTATCAGAGTTGTCCCTGTGTAATCAGGGTGCACCAGACGGTCCAGAAAATGTGTTATCCCAAGTTAAAAGAGAAGAGTTGCTTGAGTGTTGGGTTTCAAATAAAGTCATCCGGTCATTCCTGAGGTAGTTCAAAGTTGTGTGTGTGTGTGTGTGGGGTTTTTTCCCCTGGTGGGGGTTAAATGTTTTCTTCTTTCACTGGTCGAGCGAGAAGCTTGTTTGAAAAATGTCCTAAAGATACTTAAAGTGATGCCTTACTCTTAACACAGGACAAAACTATATGAGTCAATTTAACCATTCTTGTAAGGTGGCTGTATCGTGTGGTAAAATGGACAAATTGGAAACTAGTCACTCTTGGTGACTAGTGGTAAAAGGAGCGCTCAGTTTCCATTTTGCTCAATTAGGGACATTCATGCAAAGCACACTTTGCCTGGACATATTGGTGAACAATCCTTCCCACCAAAGAATATATATATATATATATATATATATATATATATATATATATATATATATATATATATATATATATTTCCACACTGCAGCTGATGAGTGCGGGACGCACGAAACAGGCCTGTACTGCAATGTATTAAACTAATTTTTCCTGTATCCGTGTTGATATTCCGCTCCTCATTAGTCGAGCACTCACAACACCATTTACGTTTCGGAAAAAAAATGCTCTATATATACATATACACTCACCGGCCACTTTATTAGGCACACCTGTCCAACTGCTCGTTAACACAAATTTCTAATCAGCCAATCACATGGCAGCAACTCAATGCATTTAGGCATGTAGACATGGTCAAGACGATCTGCTGCAGTTCAAACCGAGCATCAGAATGGGGAAGAAAGGTGATTTAAGTGACTTTGAACATGGCATGGTTGTTGGTGCCAGACGGGCTGGTCTGAGTATTTCAGAAACTGCTGATCTACTGGGATTTTCACGCACAACCATCTCTAGGGTTTACAGAGAATGGTCCGAAAAAGAGAAAATATCCAGTGAGCGGCAGTTCTGTGGGCGAAAATGCCTTGTTGATGCCAGAGGTCAGAGGAGAATGGCCAGACTGGTTCGAGCTGACAGAAAGGCAACAGTAACTCAAATAACCACTCATTACAACCGAGGTATGCAGAAGAGCATCTCTGAACGCACAACACGTCGAACCTTGAGGCAGATGGGCTACAGCAGCAGAAGACCACACCGGGTGCCACTCCTGTCAGCTAAGAACAGGAAACTGAGGCTACAATTTGCACAGGCTCACCAAAACTGGACAATAGAAGATTGGAAAAACGTTGCCTGGTCTGATGAGTCTCGATTTCTGCTGCGACATTCGGATGGTAGGGTCAGAATTTGGCGTCAACAACATGAAAGCATGGATCCATCCTGCCTTGTATCAACGGTTCAGGCTGGTGGTGGTGGTGTAATGGTGTGGGGGATATTTTCTTGGCACACTTTGGGCCCCTTAGTACCAATTGAGCATCGTGTCAACGCCACAGCCTACCTGAGTATTGTTGCTGACCATGTCCATCCCTTTATGACCACAGTGTTCCCATCTTCTGATGGCTACTTCCAGCAGGATAATGCGCCATGTCATAAAGCTCGAATCATCTCAGACTGGTTTCTTGAACATGACAATGAGTTCACTGTACTCAAATGGCCTCCACAGTCACCAGATCTCAATCCAATAGAGCACCTTTGGGATGTGGTGGACCGGGAGATTCGCATCATGGATGTGCAGCCGACAAATCTGCAGCAACTGCGTGATGCTATCATGTCAATATGGACCAAACTCTCTGAGGAATGTTTCCAGTACCTTGTTGAATCTATGCCACGAAGGATTAAGGCAGTTCTGAAGGCAAAAGGGGGTCCAACCCGGTACTAGCAAGGTGTACCTAATAAAGTGGCCAGTGAGTGTATATATATATATAGAGAGAGAGAGAGAGAGAGAGAGAGAGAGAGAGAGAGAGAGAGAGAGAGAGAGTGAGAGAGCAATTTTTTTTTCGGAAACCATCAATGGTTTTGATAAAAGTGCTCAACAAATGAGGAGCGGAATATTAATATATGTGTAGGAAAAATAACTTTTAATACATAGCAGTATAAGCTTGTTTCATGCATCATGCACTCGTCAGATGCTAATGTCAATTATAATATATATATATATATATATATATATATATATATATATATATATATATATATATTCAGCGCTTTGGAAACTTTTACCCTCAACATTTTTTTGGTTTATTTTCAGTTTTGTTTTATTTTTTTTGGCAGTAATACTGATTATTTCAGCAATGTTGTTTGTACCAATAACAAATGATTTTTTTTCTCTATTCGATTTCTGTTGGATGGCAGTCTGACGATAACTGAGTGATTACATTTGATCTTCCATGTCTGTTTATATTATGACTAATACTTAGTTTTTCAAAAAGTGACATTGGAGGATAAAGACAGCGATGAAGTTTCAAAAGGATGCAGATGATGTGGGATCACCTGGTGTCTTGTTTCAATGGGAGTATGATATGCTTCAGCATGGAGTGTCTGTGTGTGTGTGTTTGTGTGTGTGTGTGTGTGCGCGTGTGTGAGACATCAATCTCTTCTTCCTAAATCAATTTAACACACAAAACTGATCAGCTGCCAACTCCCCACCCCAAAACCAACACACACCATCATTGGCAGTCACTCGAGTTCAAGTATGACCGCGACCGTCCTCCCTCTGGGTGCCTCTGGGTCCTCAGGTGGATGTAGAGGCCGATCCTGGAGCTGCATAATGGGAGGGATGCCTGCACATGACAGCTTTTTACATGGAGTGGCTGATGTGCCTGCAGCCACCACATGGTCCTTGGCAGGGGGTGGCCAGAGTCCAATGGCATGGAGAACCAAGACAATTAGGGACCACCCTCTGTTGCAGCCTACATCCCCCTTCACTGCCGTTGTGACCTAGGGACATCTTCCACCAGTTCCACTGTTGAGGTGTTTGTTTAATCGTTCTGTGCCTGGAACCTCCCCCTTGACCTATCCACCTTGGGTGACCCTACCAGGAGCTGAGTGCCAGACAGCATAGCTCTTGGGATCATTGGTACATGCAAGCTTCTCCAGTACGGCAAGGGGCTGATTCAGGAGAAGACACTAACACACACACACACACACACACTGACAGTTTATCATTTTGTCTTACAACGTGTTGTACCCTGCTTTTTCATGCTCTGCTCAACCGCTTACCTTCCTCCACCTTTGGGTGAGAGACAGAAGGAAAGGAGGAATAAGTGAGACAAGTTACATAAAGAAAGACGTGGGAGAGTCGCACACATCTTTTGTGCCCAAGCAACAGAGAAAATGCAGCTCTCTTATCAGAAACACTTGTGTTAAGTGGAACAGCAACGGCTCAAAACTCAAGAGAATGTAAACTGTTTAAAGAGGCACTAATAAAAGACAAAAGAGCTTTTAACATATCATTAAATAGGTCGTAACAACTGTTCATTACATTGGAGACCCAACCAGAGGCTTAATGGCATGAAAACACCCCCAGCGGTCATCTTCAGAAACATATTGAACGTTACTGGAAATGTTAAATGAGGTCTTCCAGGACGGAGGGACATCTTGAGGTGTGACTAGGAAAATAATGTCTCACCTGCAACTTGTCCTGTTTAAAGTACAAACTCAGTAGCTGCCAAAGTAAGCCCTCACGTCGACCACTGCAGCATTGGAAGTTAGGTGAGAAAGCTTGTTGGAAAGGACCGAACGATGAATTCACTCTCATAATGTTTCTTTTACTTACAGCTGTCATTAAAAATGGCAGGATCAGAAAAACAGAGTGAGAGATAGATGGAATGAGAGAGTTTACATATAAAAAGTGTGTGCGCACGTGTGTGTGGGGACATGGACATGGACATGGAAGGGAGGAAACATGTATATATAATGCTATTCCCGATCCCTGCTGACCCATCTTCTCTTTTCTTCTAGCACTTTCCATAGCTGCCTCCTCCTTTCTTCCTTTGTCCCTTTTCCCTCGCCCTTGCTCTCTCTCTCTCTCTCTCTCTCTCTCTCTCTCTCTCTCTCTCTCTCTCTCTCAGCCCTCGCTCTACACTGCTGCAGTGTGAATCACAGAGAAGAATGGGCTGAATTGATGGGACATACTAAAACGATGGCGAGCAAGAGTGAGCGAGCGAGTGAGAGAGAGAAAAAGAGAGAGATGGAGAGATTGATTTGATTTTCAACAATACTTCAATTAAAATTACAAAAAAGTTACCAGAGAGAGAGAGAGAGCGCCTTAGTAAATAGATTTCAGACACTACACACGGGGTCCCAAAAAGCACCGAGTGTATGTTTGTGGTTTATGTGTGTGACAGACTTGTTTGTTGGTGTGCCGGGGTAAATTTCCTTGCACTGACTCCATATCCTGTGGAAGCAATTACGATAACTAACTGGCCAGCATCACACAGACATACACACATGTAAATACTATGGTCTTCTTCTTCTTTCAGCTTGTTGCCTGTTTCTCAGGTGTCGC
The DNA here is from genome assembly GCF_029633865.1 of Lampris incognitus. Taxonomy (NCBI): domain Eukaryota; kingdom Metazoa; phylum Chordata; class Actinopteri; order Lampriformes; family Lampridae; genus Lampris; species Lampris incognitus. The sequence continues at coordinate 118,643,601 of NC_079211.1, forward strand.
CACAGTGGAACAAATATTTTTTAAAAAATCTGTCTGCAGATATGCATAAAGAGATGCACATGCATATGCAGATGTGCATACTACGGTGACAAACAAATACTCAAGCATACATATATCTGTGAATAATGAACTGCTTATTATAATCAGCAACACCCTGTTGCCATCTTCTTTGTCTTTTTGGGGAGGTGTTTTTTCTTTCGGTGTGTGTGAGTGTGCGTGTCTTTAGTGATGAGCGGGGGATGGATGGTGGGTATAAGGGTTAACGTTGGGGGTAATGTGGCTTGCTGGTTTTAATTGAACAGAGACTGTGTCACAGGAGGTCGGCGACTGGGTGCTTTGTGTGGGACGAGAGAAAAAAAAGAGGGGGAAAACGTGTGTAGTTTTTCCTCCCATGTGTGTACAGATGTTTGTGTGTTTGTTTGTGTGTGATTTGGCAGCACAAGTGTTTGAGATTGTGATCACACCAACTTTGCTTTCTTTGCCATCACAAGTGTGTGTGTGTGTGTGTGTGTGTGTGTGTGTGTGTGTGTGTGTGTGTGTGTGTGTTTGTGTGTGTGCATGTATCAGATTGGGTGTTAGCGGTTGTGGGATAAGGGTTTTGTAAAGGGTCTGTGGTAATGGGGGAACTGGGTCTAGGAATGGATATTTAGTCCACAGGCTGTCAGCGGAGGTCAGTTTATCTGCGCGCGTGTGTGCGTGCGTGCGTGCGTGTGCACCCATGTGGGAGAGAGAGAAGGAGAGAGATGTGGAGAGAGATAAAACATGTTTCTGAGGCTGAGTACATTTCTGAATAAGTGCATGTTTGCACATACCTTTGATCTGTATTTGTCTCCATGTGTAATGTTTAATGGTTGTGTATGTATGTGTGTGTGTGTGTGTGTATGTACGTGTGTGTGTGTGTGTGTTTGTCCGTGCACATCCATGTGCCTGTTTGTCTGCCTGTCTGTGTGACTGCCTATGTGTTTTTGCAGCTGCTGATTCTAGTTGGCTGATAAGAGACGTCAAGTATGACCTCATGGTTTCCACGGCTACTGCACTGATAACTCATCACAGACCACTTACCAAGAACTGGGGCCCCTATACACACACACACACACACACACACAGCCGCTTGGCATGTCTAATGACCCTATATGGCAGTCCTTCAGCTCACATTAGACCATAGACATGCTTGTAGAACTGTTGAGTTATGTAAAGTCCTTGCAGCGCCAGCGTTGATGAGCCCCATTACCTTACCTGAATTGAAGGTTCGAGCAGACTCAGAAGGTGTTACAGTTTAAGGTAGTAGCAGATAGTAGCTGCTGTTGTTGAATATTATTACAATTTGAATTGTATATTTTAGCTGTACAATATTTAGTAATAACAGTTATCTATCTATCTATCTCTCTGTCTGTCTGCCTGCCTGCCTGCCTGCCTGCCTGCCTGTCTGTCTGTCTCTTTCGATCATCTCTATCTACCTATCTACTCATATATTTTCGTAATGTGTGTGTGTGTGTGGTGTTAGTGTGTGTGTGTGTGTGTGTGTGTGTTAGTTAGTGTAGATAGTGGGACCGAAAACTAAAGCACTTATAATCCTAATTCTTTTTGGAGGTGGTAGGTATTATCTCAGAGAGTAAGGGAAAAATCCCAGAAAATTAAAATTATGCATAATTATGCATAAATATGCAAAATATGCATTTTTCTAAAAATGGCTAAAAACCACTTTTCTCGGCCTTTCAGATGATTCTGAGCATCTTTGATTTTTTTCACCTTTATAAAAAAAATTTCTGGGACTGACAAATGTTTTGGCATTATGCAAAATATGAGCATTTTTGCAAAAATGCACTTATGATCCTAATTTTTTTTTTTGGAGGTGGTAGGTATTGTTCCAGAGAGGACCAGAAAAATAGCAGAAAATTAAAATAATTATAATAATTATGCAAAATATTCATTTTCTAAAAATAGCTAAAAACCACTTTTCTCGGCATTTCAGATGATTCTGAGCATTTGGGGGGCGGGAGTTGGAGTGGGGGGGGTTTAGGGGCAGGGGGAAGGTGGTTAGCTGGCAGGATGAAGAGGAGGGAGATTTAGACGGGTGGATAACCAAACCGCTACATTGTAGCGGGGTTCTTCTAGTCTATCTATATATATCTATATATAGATATATATAGATATATATAGTATATATGTACTGCAATTATAAGCTTTTGTTTAGATAATATGACAAAGTGATATCTGCTCCCTCCTAAGCTGTGTATTGTTTATTAAATCATTATTAAACCTATTGACAAATATTTATCGTATCCCTGCTCCCCGCTGGCAGTTTATTCCTGGAGTTTCTGAAGTGGGCATGCTTGCATACGTGGAATAGATCAGGTTTTGGCCCCTGGGGTACATCTGCAACATGCTGTAAATTGAGCCTGGGTATTATTCTACCCAAGCGATCCATTATTAATGATGACATTCAGGCAAGAGGTTTATGAGCTGAGTTGTCATGATCAGTAATTCTCTCTGTCAGATGTGGTAGTGCAGAGGCAGAGTGATGTCAATAGAACAGGAAGAAGAGTAGAAGAGACGAGTAGAGTCAAGAGAACAGGAGAAGGGAGATAAAGTGAAAGTAGAAAGGTGAAAGAGCAGTGGAGATAAGGGGGGAAATGGGATGGAGAGCAAAGAGTGTGCAAAGAGATGATGAGAGTGGAGGAGATAGGCAGTAGTGGAGAGAAATTAAAATAAAGGCCTTAAGGAGACAAACCTACAAAGGAAGGTGGGCATGACAATATGCCTGTTGTGCGCATGTATGCATATTCTGTCATGTTCACCGATCTCATGTAGATACGTAGCCTGCTAACATATTTATTCCAGCATCTTTGCACTATTGCCTTCCTGTTTCACCTGTATAGAGACATTCCTTGTGTATAGTATTCCTGTTGTTATCCTATGTAAGTACATTGAGAGCCACTGAACTGGAGTCAAATTCCCTGCATGCACAACAATACATGGCCGAATAAAGATGATTCTGATTCTGATTCTGAAAGGAAACAAATCTCTCCGTCCCTCCCCTATCCGTTTCCTTCCACCTCCCATCCCAGTTTCTCCGGCTATCATGTTTCAAGTGCCAATCAATAATGTATGGCTGTCGCTCCAAACACAATGAACCCACCTGCTCTCTGAATGACAGATGAGGGTGAGAATGGGTTCGGGGCTGGGGGGGTGGTGGGGCGTGGTGGTGGGGAGCGGGTGGCAGGGGGCATAGAGACAGGAGAAGAAAAAGATGGAGACAGGGAAGAGTGAATTAAGAGAAAAGGAAGAGTGATGGCAGAGGCAATAAGAATGAGGTAAAGGGGTGCAGAGAGAGGCTGGTGAAAAAGGAAGATTGGCACACGTAGGGAAATTGGTAACAGAGAGTATTGAGAGAGAGAAAGAGAGAGGGGTAGAAAGACCAAGAGGGAATGGGTGGCAAAGACAGTTGGAGGGAGATCACTATAGATAATGAACACATGAACACAACATCCAATAAATGACCAATAATGGAGATAACTTTGTCCAGATAATGAAATATATGTATTCCCAACTTCCATATTCAAAGGCAGAGGGACAACTAATTACAGGATGTATGAGGGAAAATGTCAGCTCCATGACATCAAAGCAGGGATGCCTGCTCATGTTGTCCTATTTATAGCCTGTTAAGTTGTTTTTCCTAAGCTGCTTTTAGTTCGTAGCCCACGGCACCCTGCTATTCTCTCAGATAAGGACCACAGACACATACAATTACTGTAGGGAATGGAAGGGCTTGTGCCGTGTGTGTGTGTGTGTGTGTGTTTGTGTGTGTGTGTGTGTGTGTGTGTGTGTGTGTGTGTGTTCTTGTTAAGCTATATTTGTGAGGATGAATTTGAGTTTTTAACCACAGGCATGAGAATATTTTTTAGAAGTGAGGACATTTTGACCGGTCCTCATTTTTCAAAGATCTTTTTTAAAGATTCGGGTTTAGGGTTAAAATTAGGATTAGGTTAAAGTTAGGGTAAGGGTTAAGTTTGACATGTAGTGATGGCTAATGTTAGGGTTACAGGCTAGGGAATTAGTTTAGTCAATCAAGGTCCTCATAGAAAAATAAATGACTGTGTGTGTGTGTGTGTCTCAGCATAGTCATGACGAATTAGTTAAAAAGGGTTAGAACCTTGAAACTACGTCATTTCAAAATGTTCCCATGAGTCAGTCTCACCAGGTGAGCTAATCACACACACACACACGCACGCACGTACACACACACACACACACACACACACACACACACACACACACACACACAAACAAACAGACAGAAACGGCTGAGACTGCATAGGCTTAATGAACCTTGATGATGATGGAGTGGAGGGAAATTACAGGTTAGACAAGTGTGCAGCTGTGTGCGCGTGTGTATGTGACTGTGTACATTTTCTTGTGTGCACATTTTTGCGCATTTGTGTGTGTGTGTGTGTGTGTGTGTGTGTGTGAGACCTCTTCCACTGCCTCCCACCTGTTCATGAAATCCTCTGTGTTTTAGTGACCTTGGCAACCTCGTGACAAAACACTCTTTGTGACCCACTGATTAATGGGAGGAGTGGGCATAATGATCAGATGGGCTCAGAACAGAGCCGAGAAGAAAACTGAATGAAATAATAAGTGGGGACACAATTCTTCACACCTTTGAATTTTACTGAAGTGCCGTTGTTTATGGTCTCATATAGTCTGGTCAGTTAAGGGCAAATATGGGGTCAAGGCTGCAAAAAGTCATTCACATTTGAGCCAATGTTTTTCTGTTAATTTAGGGTCCAATAAAGAAAAAAATGCAAGGAGCCCAAAATTTTAGGTGGGGGAAGTCTCTGAAATGGCCACGCCCACTTTTTAGGCCTGGAAATCAGTATCTCGGCTCCTGAATGTCGCAGAGAGCTGATCATGGGCTCAAAAGAAGCAGAAGCACCACATTTATATAAGCATTATGAACAAACATATACCCCAAAACCTTTACTTTTTCAGATATTTTAAGAAAACTAATTTTTACTGGTCACATACATGGTCACGCCCACTTTTTAGCCCTGGGACTATATCTCAGGCTCAGCTCTCGGAGGTTGCCCCGAGTTGATATTGGGCTCAAAAGATGTGGAAATAACTATTTATATTAGTGCTCTGAACAAATATACTGTATGCCCTAAAACCTTCACGTTTTGAGCTATTCATGAACATGTTCTTTTTTCCATTGAATTGATCAGCAGCATGCAATCAACTTTAGCCAAATCTGTGCAAGAAGGCTATACAGTTTGTTTGAGTAAAAGTGTTACATCTACTCATGGAGTGCTAGTATTCAAGTTGACTCTTTGTTATAAGAGGAGGAACCCAGTAACCACCAAAGAAACAAAGCAAACCATGTGAGGTCCAAAAAAATCTTTATTTTAACCTCACACATCCCATCAGACTGGATTCAAACACTTGCTGAGGCACTTGCAATAAATGAGACATTTCATCCCTCTGCCAGCACAAGAACATGAGGTACACTTATTAGATCTGCAACTACACACCCCTGTTACTTGAGACAATGTATCTCTTGTGGAAACTGTGCTCCACTTGACGAAGAGTTCCTCTCCTTCGGTAGTCCAACCCCATTCAATGACAGGGGGACAAGGGAGTTGTAGCAGGCTGTTTCCCCACAGCCATCCTGCCTGGAATGTAGCTCTCAACAGATGCTGTAGAAGCGCATCCTGACTTGGGGGTAGGTCTCTCAGCTCATCATTAACTGAGTGCTTGAACAGCTGGAATCTGAGCTCATCTATACTGACACAGTTGTACAGTCCAGTCTTGTTGTACCAGCTCATTACCCAGGGCTCAATAACTTCCATGCTTTCCTTAACTGTCTCGATACTAGGGCAGCAACTTAGTCCTCTCAAAGCAGCAGTGAGTTCTGTGGACTTACTGTGGTTTATCCAGGCTTTGTATTGAGCAGTCTTTGAGTGGCCAAAGAAGGCGCTCACAGAATCACAGCCACTAAAAGAATGGAACACAGGCATGGCATCGGCCACATCTCCACCAAGCTTCTTGTGTGCTTCTGTGATTGAGTAGAATTGGCGTTTGCCAGGAACTGCAAAGTCAACTATAAGTTGCAAGTCATTACATACTGATAGGAACTGTGTAGTGAACCCTAGTAGGATGACTACCACATCGGAGTCGACTGTTCTAACTGTAACTGACTTGATCCCCTTGTTTAGCATGTGCATCACATGGCAAACGATGCGGTTGTCAGCCTCCTCAAGCATATCTATGCTGTCATAAAGCTGGATCTCGAAGCTTTCGCCGAAGTTTGCAAGCACCTTTCTGCCGTAGGTGATGCTGAACTCCTTGTCCCAGTTCCACGCTTGTGCCTTAGCAATCCTGGCGAACATTAGATTCAGGGCTACTTTGTTGTCTACATTAGACAGAAAAGCTTCAAAGAATTGCTTAGATTCTGGCATGGTGTCATTCTCACTGAAAGCCATCTGTGAACTACCTGCTGATCCCCGGTTCTTCCTAGTCGCAGTCTTGATACTCATATTCTGGTAGAGGTCAGCCACAATGTCAATACGATTGGCTTTCTTCTCATGACCGATCCTGGCAATGCTGTTCAACACTTTGATTACAAAGTCTTGGAATGTCATGCCTTTGGTGAGAGACTTTGCCATGATTCGTACTTGCACAGACAAATCTATCACAAGTCCTTCTGAGGATGTAGATTGAACTTGTACACCGATGTCCTTAAGAATTTGAGACTTTTGGCTATGATAAATATCTCCATCCTTTGTTGACAAGGCGTCGGGTAAACCTGAAATTGAAATGAATAGTTAAGCTAAGTGTAACTCTTGGGCTTACTGTCAAATCAATTAACTTGAATGTGAAATTGAATCAATGAATATCACTGTATTAAAAATCTGGTAAGACTTAAGTAACATCTAAAATATTTGAATAACTGACTTTATATCAATTAGTTTCACCTGTGAATTCACCACCAAATAACTTCCTTGTCTCTTCTTCTCTTGATCTGCAGGCCTCCTTCAGCTTTGCAAAGGTTCCTTTGGGTGGCTTGATTGCAGGGCTAGCGAGTTGGACTTTTGCACATGAACTTGGGAGTTTCAGGGCATTTCGTGAGATGGTTGCATTGACATCCTTCTTACTTAATACAATTCGCTCCTGCACAAACTGGTCATGCTGAGTTTTGCCGACTGTAAAGACAAAACTGGAGTCTTTACTTATGACATCTGGGAAGGGAATGGATGAGTTCAACCTCATGAACTGAGCTTCATCGAACGGGTTGGTAAGGATACCCTGGTACACCTTGAGTGTGTGGCTTGAAAATGTTTCCTTGAAGGAATCCAGCATTTCTTTGTGCCCGTGTGATGGATCTTGACCTTCGACCTCATCTAGGTAGCGCTGGATTTCGGGTAGCGCAAGTTCGAGTTTCCTGAAGAACTCTTGATCTTCCCGATTGATGATATCGACATATCCAGTGTCAGACTTGATGACCTTTATGTTATGTTCCTGCTTTTGATCACATGCAATCTTTGAGAATGGGTTGTCTCTGGTGTTTACTGTGAAAGAGCCTGAAAGAAATTCCTTGAACAAGTATGGGTGTCTCCATTTGAGCTCTTTGAGATCCTGAAGAAACACTGATGCCCATCTGGCATAGTGTGTATGATCAAGTGCAAAGAAAAGAGGAATGAGCTGCTCAAGTGCACTGATCATCATGATGAAGTTTGCCTCTCGAAAGGATCTTATGAAGATAAGAACCTTCTTGATTGTGTCAACAACATTGTTCCAGTAGTGAAACATGGGGCTGTTTTCATTGGCCACCCAGTTACTCCAAGTCAAACTGTTGTCCTCTAGACGTTTTGCCTGAAATGCTTCATCTCTCTTCTTGGCCAGCACCACAGCCAGGAGTTGAATACAGTATCTAGCCTTCTTTATGGAATTCACATCGCAGACAGCAGTTGTCAGACCTGTGATATTCAGATTAGCTGAGGTTAAGATGGTATCAAGGCCAGTTCCTTTTATCAACTGCCCAACACAGACAAGAGAAACCTTCTCAAGGTGCAGCCCACCCATGAACGCGAAGTATGAATGAGAAAACTCTTCCCCCATGGCCCACTGTATCATCTTCTTGATGGCATAAAGGGGCTGATCGGATCCACCCACTGCAACCTGGCCTGGGTTAAGATATCTTGTGTATGATACTGCTATTCTCATGACATGGAGCTGAAGACAACTAAGATATTTTCTAAACTCATGATTCGTGTGTGTATTGTGCTTCATGCTTTATAACATAGGCAGCGAATGAGATTCATGTCAAATATAGCTTTTTACAACCTTCAGGAGCTGATACGTGAAACGTGACCAGTAAAAATTAGTTTTCTTAAAATATCTGAAAAAGTAAAGGTTTTGGGGTATATGTTTGTTCATAATGCTTATATAAATGTGGTGCTTCTGCTTCTTTTGAGCCCATGATCAGCTCTCTGCGACATTCAGGAGCCGAGATACTGATTTCCAGGCCTAAAAAGTGGGCGTGGCCATTTCAGAGACTTCCCCCACCTAAAATTTTGGGCTCCTTGCATTTTTTTCTTTATTGGACTCTAAATTAACAGAAAAACATAGGCTCAAATGTGAATGACTTTTTGCAGCCATTTTGCCTTAACTGACTAGACTAATAATTTAACCACTCCCTGTGCTCCTTCCTGTCAGTCACTGAGTTTCCCTCTCAAGGCTTGACTGTCATTTTATTTAGTTTTTTTTTGTTTGTTTGTTTTTTATATGTCTGCATGTCTGTCTATGACTTCCTATGCTTTATATGTGAGGTTCTGGTCTGCCTGTGAGTCAGTGTCTGAATCTTTGTTAATGTTCATCTCAACATCTCTCTCTCTCTCTCTCTCTCTCTCTCTCTCTCTCTCTCTCTCTCTCTCTCTCTCTCTCTCTCTCTGTCTCTCACTAACACATATACATACTGTCTCTCACAGACCTTTCATCATTTTTTCCAATAAGATTATTAAAACCTTGGAAGCTTTTTAGTGTAAGATTGATCACGTCTTTGGGCTTCTTGCTAATCTGAAACAAGTCAGTTTGTGGTTTTGTGATGGACAGCTCTAAAAAAATACCCCAGAACACACACACAACCACTTTACATTTACATTCATTATTATTATATAGGAAAAGATAACCTTGCATATATTAAAATGTATTACATTTAAACTGACCTGACTCAGTTAAAACGGGTTTACATCAGGTTCCTGTTCTGCAGCACATAAAAGACAGGATCACATTACAATACAAAATAACACCAGAAAAAAATTACAGAAACAAAACAACAACAAAACATAAACAGCTACACAGACACTACAGAGGAGATGACTTAAGTGGAATGAATAAGATGGTATATGTGCATTGAATCAGTGGTTACAGGTGTGTCCTTCCATGAGCTAATGTTTATATGCCTGTCTGAAGTGTGTAATAGAGGTTATTGTTTTAAAGTTATATGGGACGTAATTCCAGATTTTAGTGCATGTGTGAAAAAAATGATCTCTGAACATAGCTGTTTTTCTAAGCCAGTACTGGAATAAGTTCATCTGAGATTGATCTTGTGATGTGTTCATGTCTTGTGTTGTGTCTTGGAAGCAGAGCAGTAAGTGTTGGAGGGGAATTATCGTTTTGGCTCTGAAAGTAAAATTTCATGGCTAGTTTATGTATTTGTGTAGTTTGAAAAGTCAGGGCATTAGAAAGTGAAAGTGCAGTGCAGTGATGAGTCCAAGGGGGAAGGTTACCATGGATCTTATAACCTCTATTGTAGAGTCTTACTATTGGCTCAATGGTTTTCTTTGTGGTGAGAGACCAAATTGGGAGCCAATAGGACGCTGTTGAATGAATGATTGCATGTAGGTATTTGTCTGAGTCAGTATGAGTGTGATATCATCTGAACTTGTTGTAAAATTGTGAATGTGATTTCGATAAGACAGATGTGAATCAAGGAATACTCCAAGGTATTTGTAGGTTTAGTTATGGTTAGTGTTTGATTTGCAAAATGAATAGGGTCAGATATAGATATAGATTCCTTAGGGGAGTGGAAATATATACATTCTTTTTTCTTGATATTGATAGTTAGATGATTAGATTTATACCAGTCATGTAAGTAGTGAAGATCAGAAATTTTTGAGCTTTTGAAATCAGGGTTTGAATCAGAAAGAAAATCGGGGTGGCATTGGTATATACACTCACTGGCCACTTTATTAGGTACACCTTGCTAGTACCGGGTTGGACCCCCTTTTGCCTTCAGAACTGCCTTAATCCTTCGTGGCATAGATTCAACAAGGTACTGGAAACATTCCTCAGAGAGTTTGGTCCATATTGACATGATAGCATCACGCAGTTGCTGCAGATTTGTCGGCTGCACATCCATGATGCAAATCTCCCGGTCCACCACATCCCAAAGGTGCTCTATTGGATTGAGATCTGGTGACTGTGGAGGCCATTTGAGTACAGTGAACTCATTGTCATGTTCAAGAAACCAGTCTGAGATGATTCGAGCTTTATGACATGGCGCATTATCCTGCTGGAAGTAGCCATCAGAAGATGGGAACACTGTGGTCATAAAGGGATGGACATGGTCAGCAACAATACTCAGGTAGCCTGTGGCGTTGACACGATGCTCAATTGGTACTAAGGGGCCCAAAGTGTGCCAAGAAAATATCCCCCACACCATTACACCACCACCACCAGCCTGAACCGTTGATACAAGGCAGGATGGATCCATGCTTTCATGTTGTTGACGCCAAATTTTGACCCTACCATCCGAATGTCGCAGCAGAAATTGAGACTCATCAGACCAGGCAACGTTTTTCCAATCTTCTATTGTCCAGTTTTGGTGAGCCTGTGCGAATTGTAGCCTCAGTTTCCTGTTCTTAGCTGACAGGAGTGGCACCCGATGTGGTCTTCTGCTGCTGTAGCCCATCTGCCTCAAGGTTCGACGTGTTGTGCGTTCAGAGATGCTCTTCTGCATACCTCGGTTGTAATGAGTGGTTATTTGAGTTACTGTTGCCTTTCTGTCAGCTCGAACCAGTCTGGCCATTCTCCTCTGACCTCTGGCATCAACAAGGCATTTTCGCCCACAGAACTGCCGCTCACTGGATATTTTCTCTTTTTCGGACCATTCTCTGTAAACCCTAGAGATGGTTGTGCGTGAAAATCCCATTAGATCAGCAGTTTCTGAAATACTCAGACCAGCCCGTCTGGCACCAACAACCATGCCACGTTCAAAGTCACTTAAATCACCTTTCTTCCCCATTCTGATGCTCGGTTTGAACTGCAGCAGATCGTCTTGACCATGTCTACATGCCTAAATGCATTGAGTTGCTGCCATGTGATTGGCTGATTAGAAATTTGCGTTAACGAGCAGTTGGACAGGTGTGCCTAATAAAGTGGCCGGTGAGTGTAGTAGACAATTAGAATATTTAAACACATTGAGAAGGTCACTGATATACAGAAGAAAGAGTAAAGGACCCAAAATGCTGCCTTGTGGGACTCCCTTATTACAAGTTATAGGGGGAGACGTTACATGACCAATTTTAACCACTTGGGACCTGTTAGATAGATATGAGGAGAGCATTATTACCACATAAGAGGAAAGTTGAAATGAGCTGAGTTTGTTCAGCAGAATCTGATGACTCGCTGTAACAAAGAGTTTATGAAAATCAATAAAAATGGCACCAGTGACATTGCCTTTGTTGAGTGAAGTACTTTTTTGTTCAGTAAATAATGATAATGCAGACATGGTTGATAGAAAGCCGGATACAGAGGTTGCTTAAATAGTGGAGGCAATCCATAAAGCTGTCAGCATGAGTGTTGAAAAAATACATATTGAAACCGTAAATATCACAAGCATGAGAATTGTTCAGTGTTCAAAATATCAGACAGCTCATTCTGTGTAATCTCAGAGAAAGAGAGCTGGTGGGATGTAGAAGAAAAACAGGTGGGTTGATAAGGGGCAGTATCAAAGGTAGATGCTCATTCTTTAACAGACATAATAAAAAATAAAATAAAATAACTATAATAATAATTGAAAAGCTGGAAATCTTTTCAGCTTCAATGATAAGAGTGCCTTGTAGAGAAATTTGAATATTGTCATTCGTTTTCTTCTCATTTTCATCAACGATGACTTTAAGTGTCTGCTGTAATGTTTTAGGTTTAGAAGTCGTTTTAATAATTTGCTTTTGGAAAAAAACACCCTTAGCCTTGCATAGTTCAGTGGTACATTTTTTCCTGATCTCTATGAAATGTGTTTTCCTCTCCAATGTTTTTGAAAATCTATACATTTTGAGAGAGAGAGAGAGAGAGAGAGAGAGAGAGAGAGAGAGAGAGAGAGAGAGAGAGAGAGACTGACTGACTGATTTCTGTTTGAGTAATTGCAGAATTTCAGAATGTATCCATGGTAATTTATTCTGCCGAGATTATACCTTGGAGGTAGTGGTATATTTTTTCGCATGTTGTCTCCACTCTGTCACAGAACTGAGCCAGAATTTGTTCTGGGTTTACAAGTGACAGTTCATTGCTCCAATCACTATCTCTTATTTCAGCATTTAACTGAGGTAGTTTTGAATTGGTATTTTGGAGACAAAGTGACGAGCGTGGCTTCTCAGGATTTTGACAGTATTCCTAACAGCATAAATAAGTGAGTGATCTGATATCACAGTTTGAATTATTCCAGACAATGTTTCAAGGGTTGATTTGTAAATGTAAGATCAAAGTCTGAACTGTGAGTGTTACCTTGATTAATTGATGGAGATCAAGCTTCATTACAGTAGCTTTCAATGATTTCGATGAGCTGTCATTCCAGTCCAGATTGATATCACCCAATATAATAAGTTCCTTCGTATTTACTGATTTTATGACATCAATGAGCTGTGATAAATAAACACTTGCACTGACATTTGGGGGCTTATAGGTGACAATAATTGTGATTGCATGTTCACATGTAAAATTTACAACCAGTTGCAATGTCTCAGTTTCAATTTCTATTTGTGTTATCAATTGCACATATTTCTGACTCACGTAAAAGGCAGCTCCCCCAGGGCACCCCTGTGGCTCACCTGGTAGAGCACATACCACATAAGGCTGAGTCCTTACCACAGCGGCCTGGGTTCGAATCTGGCCCGGGCTTTTTGCTGCATGTCATCTACTGTCACTGTTGAAATAAAGCAGAAAATGCTGAAAAAATAATCTTAAAAAAAAAAGGCAACTCCCTCGCAATTTATCAGTGTGGTCCCTACGATACAGATGGTAATTTTTCTATTGCGAGAAAAGAATCAGGAATAGTAGGAGTTAATCATGAGTCACAAATTGCCATTATATGTGCTTTTGACTGCACAAGCATAATCTTAATTTCATCCATTTTTTTTGTCCATGCAATGTTGCTCAGATGTGCAAACAGTGCTTTGTAGACATGGCATAAGTAGAACAATTGCAGCACATCTGACAAACACCAGACCTGCAGACGCCGGAATTGTCAGGCATTTGATGTTTGCTTGCTGCAATAATTCACAGCCATCAGCAGCTGCCGCCATCTTGTCAGTGATCAGCTGTATAAATAATACTAACCACAAGGCAGTGTTAAGATTTATAAAGGTCCAATTCATGACTCTGGGGAAGTTAATCGTACTCTCTGTTGGTCTCTGGTTTGAGAAACAGTTTTCATGAGTGATTAATTGAAAGCAGCATTCTCCTGCTCATGCTCAGTTCTGGGTAAAATGTCAAATTATAGTGCTCAGTGACTCAAAAGCACAAAGAGACAATTAATGCTCATATCAAGGAAACAACATTCACCCTACTGAGCCTTTCCTTGCAAGTCCTCTTGGCTGACTGAGTTTTTTTTTACATTATGAATTTACAGTATCTATCTATTTATGTCTCTCTGTCTGTCTATCTAATTATCTAATTTAAAAATGTTTCTATGTCACTTCCTCTTTTTCTGGCTCAGTGAGAGACGACGATGATTTCCTCAGTCTGGGAGAGTTGCCGGAAACCTTCCCCTCTGACCCTCCAGAGCCTTTGCCTCACTTCTTGTTTGAACCTGAGGAGGGCTACATTGTCAAGAACAAGCCTGTAAATCTCTATTGCAAAGCCACACCTGCCACACAGATTTACTTCAAGTGCAACAGCGAGTGGGTCCACCAGAAGGATCACACAGTGGAGGAGAGAGTAGACGAGAACTCGGGTAAGTAAAAAAAAAAAATCCATGTTGACTCCAATGCATTACACATTTGTGTTTGTTTGGATAATTATGGATCCCACTGTTCACTGTTATATCCCACTGATGTTAAATTGGATTCAACTGTGGTAGGCAGGCAGTCCACTACATTTAACATTGTCAAACTCATAAGTATTCCTTGACAGTTATAGCCTTTGTGGCACTGTATTTTTTTCCTTAAAAAAATACATTCCCAGATGGAGCGTCTCTGCTGCCATAAAGGGGTGCACCTGATTTTAAATGATGTACTAATATCCTGCTGAATGTGTGACCCTAAGGCAATCATATCCACAGAAACCCTGTAATGTTGACACACTACACGATGGATGCATGGGGTCATACTCTGGATCCATATCACTGAGGTTCCCCATCATCTTAAACCATCAGGAACAGGGATTTGTTTGAACAGACAATGCTTTGTTAGTATTCCATTGTTTGTTTTTTTTTCCTAATACTATCACAACCTCAGTCCCCCCCCCCCCCCCTAAAAAAAAAGAACTTGTAAGTTGTCAGCCATGGTTTAGTATTACGTCAAAGTGTGATGGGAGTTGTGCATCCTTTTATGAATATTTGAGTGCCACTTCCAGCAGAATTACCCTTGACAAACCTTAGACTGCATGTTGTTTTGCACAGTCCACGTTAGTCCCCTCTGACCTCTTCCTTCAACAAGTGCGGGGTTATCAGGATGTCTGGGACTCCGGGTAGCATAGTGGTCTATTCTGTTGCCTACCAACATGGGGATCGCCAGTTCGAATCCCTGTGTTACCTCCGGCTTGGTTGGGTGTCCCTACAGACACAATTGGCCGTGTCTGCGGGTGGGAAGCCGGATATGAGTATGTGTCCTGATCACAGCACTAGCGCCTCCTCTGGTTGATTGGGGCGCCTGTTCAGGGGGAAGGAGTCCTCCCACGCACTACGTCCCCTTGGTGAAACTCCTCACTGTCAGGTGAAAAGAAGTGGCTGGCGACTCCACATGTATCGGAGAAGGCATGTGGTAGTCTGCAGCCCTCGGCAGAAGAGGTGGAGCAGAGACTGGGATGGCTCGGAGAGCGGGGTGATTGGCCAGGTACAATTGGTGAGAAAAGGGGGAGCGGAGTGGGGGGTTATCGATACACACAAGAAAATGTTGAGGGCAAAACAAACAAGAACAGCAGCATTACAGTTCTTGACAGACAACAATCCTCTTCTGCTGACACCAATGGGGTGTGTGATCTACCTGAGGTACAATACAAACAGTATTTGTCCTCTTATCCCATCACACTGAAGTAGCAAGAGGACAAATATATTGAATGTGTGTAAAAACATGTCATGGGTTTGTTAAGTCAATACCGAAATTGGATGAAATAAAATCTGAACCTCTAGGATTTTAGAAAACCTAGAAAACACCTACTGAAAACTCATAATAAACACCAATGGCGATACGTACTTAAGGCATTTCTAAAGGAGAGAATTTGAGCAATTAAGGAACACATGGCAGAAAGTAGTATATACTTATATTTTGCAGTTGTTATAAGAATTTGGCAGGGAAATGTGGCTGATATAGGTGATGTGTTTTTTTGCTGTCACATACCGCAAAGGTCAAGATGCTGTTCAGTTGTGTACGTAACTACATCTGACGGCATGGAAAATGCTTAGAGAAAACTGATCACACTTTTGCAGAACCATTAAAGAAAAAAAATTGTCTTCATTTTTTCATTGACATGATTTCTGCATAATTAGATGAAGTTTCACAGTGTGTTTGACTACAAGGCAATGAATTATACTTAATTACAGAAGCTCCTGAGAAAATAGCTGTCTTTTAAAACCATACGGTTAGGATCTGGTCTGTGTGGGATAATGGTACATCGATCCAGGAAACGTGGGAGACAGAGACCATAGGTCAAATGCATATGTAGCTGACACAATACCAATATTGCGCTATTACACAACCGAGGCCCGTTTGTGACAAAAAGTGGGTCAAATGTCAGATGTATGTGCACAGCTATACTGCTTCCCAGTGTTGTCCTGCATGATCTCAATGCAATTTAAAGGATCCAGTTAAATTCTGGACTCTAGCCAAGCTGCCATGCTGGTCAGTTGAGTGCATATGGTTGAATATTACATGTTGGTTAGGTTATGATGAAGCATTTCAAATGACTCTTTCTTTGGCAGGTAGACAAAAAACACGTCATGTAAATACATCATATTTTCCAATCAACTTTTTTTTCTCATACTAGTCACTATGTATAATCTATATATTTGTGAAGATTGTGGGTAAAGGCATGGAAAGGCTTTTTTTTTTCTCGATTCTAACTTGTCTAGCCGAGACTTAATCACTGGACAAGTACACAATAAGTCACGAGAAACTTTTTAGAAGTAAATACAACAGAAGGAAAAAGTTTGATTCAAATTTAGAAACACGCAGAGACTCACAGTTATGGTTTTAGGGAAAATTATGTATTTCATGCATGTGAGGGTATAGTCAAGTCAAGTTCACTTGTATAGCCCAAATTACCAAGGTAGTTGTGAAGGGCTTTTCAACCAATACAATATACAACAGTATAGGACAGACGACATCCTTGGACCCTAAACCCGAATGAAGGAAAACTCCACAAGAAAAACCTTATCAGGAAAAATAATATGGGAGAAACCTCAGGAAGACCAACACAGGAGGGATCCTCCTCCAGAACGGACAGACGTGCAGTGTGTGTGTGTGTGTGTGTGTGTGTGTGTGTGTGTGTGTGTGTGTGTGTGTGTGTGTGTGTGTTTTGAGTAAAGGCAATCACATAATCAGAGTTCAGAGAGAAAGCTCCACTCACACGTTCATAGGGAAGCTGTATGTACTTTTCTTTTTTTAGATTTTTATCCGCCTTTTTCTCCCTGATTGTATCCGGCCAATTACCCCGCTCTTCTGAGCCATCCCGGTCGCTGCTCCACCCCCTGTGCCGATCCTCCGATACATGTGGAGTCGCCAGCCGCTT
Source organism: Lampris incognitus (assembly GCF_029633865.1). NCBI lineage: Eukaryota > Metazoa > Chordata > Actinopteri > Lampriformes > Lampridae > Lampris > Lampris incognitus. Next base: position 118,660,824 of record NC_079211.1, read on the forward strand.
CTTTTCACCTGACAGTGAGGACTTTCACCAGGGGGACATAGTGCGTGGGAGGATCAGGCTATTCCCCCCAGCTACCCCTCCCCCGTGAATAGGTGCCCCAACAGACCAGAGGAAGCGCTAGTGCAGCGACCAGGACACATACCCACATCCAGCTTCCCACCCATAGATATGGCCAATTGTGTCTGTAGGGACGCCCGACCAAGCCGGAGGTAACACGGGGATGCGATCCAGAGCCCCGTGCTGGTAGCCAACAGAATAGAGCGCCACGCCACCCGGACACCCTGTACTTTTTGTCATAGTTGCATAGAGGCTGTATTAATATTAGGTCTTTTTTTAAGCAGACATTTCATCATTATGGTAGTTCATCCCAGCTCTTTTTCCTTGTTCTTCGTTATTTCTCCTGTATTCTTTACTCATCAATCTTGTCTTTTCTTTCAGTCCTTACCTCTGTTCATGATCCATCCATCTTGTTCGCTTCATATTGGCCTATATGCCTGTTACCACTTTCTCATTTCTCCCAACCCTGTATAATTTCTTTCTGAATACTTAAACATACCCTCTTTCTAGCAATCAATTATGCCCCCCCCCCGCTCTCTCTCTCTCTCTCTCTCTCTCTCTCTCTCTCTCTCTCTCTCTCTCTCTCTCTCTCTCTCTCTCTCTCTCTCTCTCTCTCTCTCTCTCTTGCTCTCTCTGTCTCTCCATTTATCTCTCTCCCTGGTTACTCATATCCTGTGTGATTCATCTCTGAATGTTTTAATGGCCCTCTCTCAGAGACTTACTTTCTTTTATTCTTCCCGTTTCTCTGTCTCTTCGTGCGCTCCTCCTCTCTGTCTCTCTTGCCATTTATCTCTCCGCCTCTGCCTTGTATCATGTCTTTCTGAATACTTAAACATTCCTGATTCACTCACCCCTGTGTTTTTTTGTTTTTTTTTATGATATTTTACTCTGGTACTTGTCCTTTGGTTCTTAAAAACTTGATGTGCTGAGGCGGTTTTAGATGCCAAAGAAATAGGGAAGTGACTTTATTGCCCTGCATCTTTGCTGCTGTGGTGTTAGTACATGCACGTGATGTCTCACACGCACACGCACACGCACACACACACACACAGAGCGGGCACGAGAGAGAGAGAGAGAGAGAGAGAGAGAGAGAGAGAGAGAGAGAGAGAGAGAGAGAGAGAGAGAGAGAGAGAGAGTGTGATGGTTGAGTGGAGCAAATGGACTGTGAGCAAGACAGAAAGGTGACATCGCAACACCTGACTTATTCATCTACTTCCATCCATCTCTCTGTCTAGAAAGCTTTTAAATATCCATTCTCTTTATTTTTTCTCTATCTTCCACAGTTGAGTTATTTTTTTCTCTTTCGTCCCGTGTTACCGCATCCACATCTTCATGTCCGTTTCTCTCTTCTTTTTTTTCTCTATCCCTCTCCTTTCCATTAACAGACACATCCCTAAGCATTCATTAGTGACATCATGTGCAGCTGCAAGTCATTTATTAGTCTCGCATCAGCCGTTCGTTTGTTGGCTGTTGTTTTGCAGACAGGAGGCTTTGGAGGGTAAATTGTGTTAAATTAGTGACACATGGATTCAGGCTCGCAGAGGTGTTGCCAGCCATGATATATTGCAAAGGGTTATGCTATTAGCAAGATAACTAAGAGGAAACAATTCTAGTGTATGGATGGATGTTGTCCAATTTAACTTTGACATCAGTTGCTGCAGACGTCTTACAGCCCCACAAATTGATGCCATGTTATTATGATTAGCACTTCAGAGACTTTTTCATGAATATATTTACAGCAATATGTCTCTCTGAGTAGATTACTGAGTGGCTTGATTAATAAATAAATGAATAAATAAATAAAAACCTCTAGGCCTCACTTGAAAAATGAATGTGGTTTTGGATATAAGTACGATCGAATCGAAAAACAGGCAAATCAGAGGAACAATGCTTATGATAGCCATAGATTAGATTTCCTCAGTAAATAGTTAAACAGACATTTGGTTTCAGTTGTTCAGTTTCTGATTTTCCATTTAACTATTTCAAGTTATAGGCTAGCTGTGGTGAACATTACATTTTTACACATTTTGCATTACATTTTTTAGCTTAATGTTATATTATGGCCGCTATAGCTTCAGGTGATTAAATGACTGAATTCACATGTGGCTCATTAGTCTAATTTACAGACAAACCCACCAGATCAACCCGTAGGACCTGCTTTGACAATGCAGACAGATGAGAGAGCTTATGTGACTTAAAACGATCTACTGCAAATTGGCTTATACCTTTAGTCCACCCTAAAAGAAGACACACTACATACTGCATATACTGCATATCATGTATGACACCGTGCTGGATTTGAACTGCTTTAGCTACAAACCAGCGCCGCTGAGAAGCACATTAGCACATGAACCTGGCATCAATAACTTGACCCTTGTGTTGGGTAGCTTCTTGAGGTTTTTTTTTTTTTTTTTACTGCTTTATTAATCCCCATGGGGAAGTTCTTCCTCTGCATTTAACCCATCCTAGCTGTGTGGCTAGGAGCAGTGGGCAGCCACTGTGCAGCACCCGGGGACCAACTCCAGTTCTTCTTGCCATGCCTCAACCAGGGGCACAGACAGGAGTATTTGCCATGCATGTCTTTTTTGATGGTGGGGGAAACCAGTGCACCCGGAGGAAACCCACCGCAGACACGGGGAGAACTGTCTGCCTCAGCCACAGGGAGTTCCTTCAACACTGCTGTCTGCCATGATACTGATGACAGTCAGGCAGTGTATTCTGTTCAGCAATTATTGCGTTCTTTTTTTTACTTCTCTGCACTCAGTGAATATATGGGGCACCCGTTCTTTGACCAACGAAGACTGTTTTTTTTTTTGAGTCAAGTAAACAAGTGTGTCTTGTCTTAAGTGTGTCTAGAAAAAAAAATCGGATTTTTATCACCATTTGGATTTAATTAGCTTTAAATGGAAGGCTGGATGGATGATTAAGGCAGACATGCCACATTTGAAATGCATGTAATTACAAAAGATTGCATTTTGTTCACACTGATGTTAAAGTAGCCCACATAACACCATACATGGTGAATGACCAACATTTTGAGGTGCCAAAACAATCTGAGCAATAGAAATCGCCCCTTGAATCCCAGTTAAACCATGTGTAGTGCAGCTTTAATTTAGTTTAGACTAGAGCTTAGGTGGGGAAATAAACACAGATTCAGAGGACACAGCAATCAGGTCTGATAGATCATTTTAACACTATTACTAGTATTAAATGTTAACACTGTTAACACTATTATGTCATGTTAGCACTATTAACATGAAACTTAGCTCAGTAGTTTCCCATGTCTCCCTGAGCCTCTGTGCAAAATGTGGTGCCAATATCGGGCACTAGGTAGCGCTTTTTACAAAAATAATGAAATACGCAAAACCTACTTTTGTGATGAACGTTACAGGCCCAAGTTATCAAGTACGAAATCCATAGAAACACATTCATGGTAGCTGTAGTGTCTGGACATTATTTGCCCATTTGAAATTTTAGGATCAGTGTATGTAATGTATGTAAATATGATGTAAATGTGTTCCAGACAACACAAGTTTAAACTCGTCTTAAACGCTAAACTGCAGCTAAGCTAATGACAGAGAGCAGCCCCTTGGTGCCCGACAATGTGATGTTTTGAGGGAGAAAAGTCAAACTATAATGGCTACCCTAACCAAAGCTAGGCTAGGATAGTAGCTGTTAAGAGTAGGCATTAACAGTGAAAAAGAAAACGGTACTGAGTAACTGAGGAAAAAAGACATTAACTTTTTTTTAAATTATTAATGTCTTTAAAATAGAGACACAGCTAGGAGTTACAGCCTCCTTTCTACCCACCTTGTCTTACTTTGCCTTTACCGCGCTCCCGCTCTCTCCCCCTCAGGCTCTCTCTCCCACCTTGCTCTCCTGTGCTCTACTCTAATTCCCACTGACTGAAATAGGAGAAAGCATGGACAGATATAACCTGGTCTGGGGAAAGCTGGGGGGGGGGGCTGATAGGGGAGGATGGAGGGATGGGATGCCGGTGAGAGGGCAATTGAAATCCGGGAGTCACACCGAGGAGGGAAGATGACACAAATCCTCTCTCTCTTTTGAGCTCTCTCTTTCACTCCCATTCTTCTTCCTCTTCTTATTGTTTGTGAGCCTGGAAAGTAAAGTAGGATTGTGTGCTGAAGTTGTTTATATTTGATCCTTAAAATATGGGAAAATCTTGGAATGAAACAATCAATTCACCTATTTATTCTACTTTGGATGTGATTTTTATGATCTAGACAGAATGTTAAAGACAAAAAGCTTTATGTTATTATTAATGAAAAACTTCCCATTTTTCGATTTGTAGTTTGGCCTATCTAAGATATAAAAAATATAAACATTTTATTGGCTGTTGAAAGTGGGTTCCACCCAACGTAAAGACATAAGACGGAATATGAGGGAGGGATTTCTTCTTCTTTGAGAGACATGGGTCCTGTCATGGAGGGTGTGCAACACAGTTTTTCAATCACACACCGACATATTATTTTTGTTTGCTACTTTCTACATACAGACAGTACACATACTGACTACGCAGACTGTACCTTTGCATATTAACGACACTTTCATTCATCGGAAAGCCCGGTGATATTTAGTTATGGATTTTACAAAGAGAAAAGTGGCAACACACAGGTGTGTTGGAACTAAACCCACTCGTGCCAGGATGGTGGCTAATTGATTTGATTGACAGCCACCACACAGAGATTGTATTTTCCTGAGAGGAGAAGAGTTGTTGTTTAGAGGAGGAGATGAAGGAAGGGATGAGATTCACCAAACTCTTTATCCTGATGACAAGCTCCGCTGGTATAAATCACCATATGCCAAACCTCTTTTAGCTTGAAAATACGAAAACATCTACTGTTGAGGAAAATACTGTCTTTTTCAAGAGTGTGGCCCACATTGAATTCACAGAAGCAATAAAAATAAATGGTGAAAATGTTAATTTCATGCCCATTGTCTTATTAGCCAACAGCCATATGAATAGTTAAGACAATGTGGGAAGATTTTAATTTTATGGAGTCTCTTTTTCAGTTGTTGATGTGGTTTATCATCAAGACCCATTAGGATTTGATATCAACGTGCTCTTTGTTTTGCTAATCTTGAAATGAATCGCATTATAGTACTATTCAACCTAATAACTGGTATGGTTAAAGAACTTGGTGCTTTTCCATACTTTATCTAGATAAGGTTTAATGTGTATTAATGAAAAAGTGTGTACAAGCATATTTTGTGTCTTGCAACTCACACGTTAAAGGGCATAACCAATGTTTGTTTAAACCAGAGGTGCCCAAATTCTTTACTATGAAGGGTTGGATGGTCACCCACGGCCACAGATAAATGTTGATGTAATGTGAAATTACATTACATTAAAATGTATTAAGTTTATATAAAATTAACATTCTAAATCTAAAATAAAATTTAAAAATAATAAAAATGCTACTCTTTAATCTGCTTAACAGTAAATTTATTAATTTGCAGAGGTGACTGTCAAAAACATAAAACATTAATATGCTTCTTTTTGGAAGCATGAACAAATTTGAAAGGAAAAGAGGAAGAGGAAAAGAGGAAGGCCAAAGAAGGGGTTTATGGATGTGGTGAGGGAGGACATACAGGTAGTTGGCGTGACAGGGGAAGATGCAGAGGACAGGAACAGGAAGAGATGGAAACAGATGATCCACTGTGGCAACCCCTAACAGGAGGAGGAGGAGGAGGAAGAAGAAGAAGAAGAAGAAGAAGAAGGACAAATTGTTATTCAAAGGAAAGACAGCTTTCTAGACAATGCATGCGACTCAAGGTGCTTCAGAAAATTAAGTTGAAAACGGCTGTATTGTCCACCTTTGTAATCAAGAGTGGAAATTTGACAAAAATGTAAAGTTAAACATCAAGGTGATAGCAAATCAATACTGGATATTAAGTTTACACTGAGTACACATCATCACAAAGTGCCCCCATATTACAGACCTTGTATTACGTTCTTCAGTGCTTTGTATAGTAATTTATCACCTGCAATATTAGTGGGAGACATGAATATTGTATTTGGTTTCTAAGGTCTTTGGACATTAGGCCCCAGCTGACTTACTGACAGAGGGAGGGTGTCATGGAGGTGAGGGTCAGATAGTGAGTTTCTCAGCTTACACTTTAGATTCATCAGACTGAAAGCCTGCTCACAAAGGTAGTACTTCCAACGAGGGACGGCATTACCTGTGCATGTTTGTGGATCTTTGCATACCTGTCTGTTGGAGCACACCCATAGAAGTCCAGTAAGGGACGAGCTCTGAACTTGTTTTGGAGTTGTGAATCAGACTGGCGTTCAATTAGTTCCACTTGAAGCGCCTCATTGACTGAGTCCACATTAACAGAAAAAGGCTGAGCAAATAGCTTAAAGACTGTTGCATTGTCTCTGAAATCTTCAAAGTGTCTGTCAAACTCCAGCACAAGATTACTGAGAATGTCCATGTACTTGGGCACATTATCTTCCATCAAGCCTAAGACTGGAGAAATGGGCCACATTTCTTGAATGTGGAGATAAGACGAAAAAACAATAGAAGAACAGTGTAAGAATCTGGGCATAAAAAAACAAAAGCATACAAAAGCTGAGCAGGGAAACTGGCCAGGAGTACATGAAAATATGGTAATTTTTAATATAAATAATAAAATAATTAAAAGTGTGATTAACAAAAACACAAAAGGCCCCATGACTGGATGCATACTAAACACAATAATATTGTGCTTCATAATTACTTCACATTACATTATTTTTGTGACCATTTGAATGTTATAAGTAGGCATGTCACCTGTTGAGAGATGTCTGCTCAGCAGTAGTAGTTTTTGCTTGAAGGCTCTGATGTGATCAAACAGCGGGCTGGTTATCTGGTCCTTCCCTTGGAGCTGAAAATTCAAAACATTGAGCAACTCTGCGACATCCACCAGAAAAGCCAGGTCGGAAATCCACTGCTTATCAGAATCATGTTATCCATGGGCACTTGAACGTTACCTTCCTTTCTTGCTTAAAACAGCTTGATCTTACCATGCAGCTCAAAAAACCAGCGGAGAACTTCCCCTCGGCTCTGCCATCTGACCTCCTGGTGGTACAGCACATCACCATACTGCACATCCGTCTCATCCAGCAGGGCCTTGAACTGACGCTGAGACAGAGCCTTGGAGCACATACTGTTAACTTTCTCCAATACTAGCGTAGTGAGGCCAGATTTCTTCCTTACCATGCTGGGGCTCCATCAGTTGTAATTTCAGCCAGATTCTCCCACTTCAAATTGTTCTTTTCTAGCACTCTCTCCGCTTCCAGAAAAATATCTGCTCCTTTTGTCATACCTGAAAATGTCTCAAGGCCAGCCCGCTCCAGTGAGACTACAAAATCTTCATTTACTCCATAGAAAAACACCCCAAAAAAACTGCTCAGAATCGAATATGTCAGCGCTCTCGTTGCAAGCGATGGAAAAGGCAGAAAGTCAACTTGCTTTAGCCATGATTTGCTCACGGATGTCTTGAGCCATGTCCTCGATCTGGCAGGTAACTAGTAATGGAACTAGAGTTTTACACATGAGGTGGCCAAGGCTACTTCAGGGGGTCCATAGACCTTGACAGAAAATTCGTATGTATAACCCTAACCTGCCATCTAAGCAGCATGAATGAATCCTGCGATTGCTGGTTAGAGGTAGAAGTGATAATTCACTTGACCAGGAGTTCTTCAGTGTGGCCGATCGTGTGGTCCACCAGGGTTACTTCACTAGAATTCTTTAACATACTATGACTAGACAGTGTCTACCTCAGAACTGCAGCTCAGTTTCTTATACACACACACGCACACACACACACACACACACACACACACACACACACACACACACACACACACACACACACACACACACACACACACACACACAGAGTACTGTACTCACATACTGGAGAGACAGAGGCGGCCAACTGTGTCTGCCCGACCAAGCCAGAGTTAACACAGGGATTCGAACCGGTGTTCCCCGTGTTGGTAGGCTAAGGAATCGACTGCTATACTACCTGGACCCCCCCCCCCACACACACACACACACTGTATTGTTTATAAGGGTGGGGATACCTGCAGTCAGTTGAGACTGAAGAGGTCACTTAGATGACTGAAGAAATGGTTCAATAAATGTTGCATTGAGATGAACTGATTCTGAGCTTTCTGTGATTTTCTTTCTTGGATTATTGAGCATGCATAAAGACATTAAAATGTCCTCCATATTCATATGAGCAATATTTTACAATTATCACCCCTTCCTGTTGCTGTGTAAAAGTTATACTGAAAGACAATATTAATAATGAAAAACGGAGAGGAGAGAGAATACCGTAACTGTTCATAGATAAAACGTATGTAATTTAATATGGAAGTTTAACAGCACTGTGCTGTACATGGCCATAAAACTCAGTAGATAATTATCTGCTTTTTAGCTGCACAAAATTTACGTTTCGTAGTTGTTACGGTTAGGATTTTGCACTTTCAAAATAAGAGGAGAATAAGCATGAGCTTGTCAAAAGCCATGGCGGGCCTAACAAAGGCACCGCGGGCCCCAAATTGGGCAGCCTTGGTTTAAACAAAGCGTTTACTACATGTGTGTGTGTATATATATATATATATATATAGCGTTTTTTTCCAAAACCGTCAATGGTGTTGTAAGTACTCAACTAATGAGGAGCGGTATATCAACATGGATACAGGAAAAATGTATCCGTGTTGATATTCCGCTCCTCATTGCAATGGATGAAAACTTTTGTTCCTGTATCGGTGTTGATATACAGTGCATCTGGAAAGTATTCACACCTCTTCACTTTCCCCACATTTTGTTATGTTACAGCCTTATTCCAATATGGATTAAATTCCTTTTTTTTCCTCATCAATCTACATAATGACAAAGCAAAAAAGGTTTTGTAGAAATTTTTGCAAATTTATTAAAAATAAAAAACTGAAATATTGCATGTATATAAGTATTCACACCCTTTACTCAGTACTTGGTTCAGGCACCCTTGGCAGTGATTACAGCCTCAAGTCTTCTTGGGTATGAAGCTACAAGCTTGGCACACCCATATTTGGGGTATTTCTTCCATTCTTCTCTGCAGATCCTCTTGAGCTCTGTAAGGTTAGATGGGGAGTGTCACTGCACAGCTACTTTCAGGTCTTTCCAGAGATGTTCAATGGGGTTCAAGTCTGGGCTCTGGCTGGGCCACTCAAGGACATTTATAGACTTGTCCCGAAGCCACTCGTTCGTTGTCTTGGCTGTGTGCTTAGGGTCATTGTCGTGTTGAAAGGTAAACCTTCGCCCCAGTCGGAGGTCCTGAGCGCTCTGGAGCAGGTTTTCATCAAGGATCTCTCTGTACTTTGCTCCATTCATCTTTCCCTCGCTCCTGACTAGTCTCCCAGTTCCTGCCGCTGAAGAACATGCCCACAGCATGATGCTGCCACCACCATGCTTCACTGTAGGGATGGTATTAGCAAGGTGATGAGAGGTGCCTGGTTTCCTCCAGACGTGACGTTTGGCATTCAGGCCAATGAGTTCAATCTTGGTTTCATCCGACCAGAGAATCTTGTTTCTCATGGTCTGAGAGTCCTTTAGGTGCTTTCTGGCAAACTCCAAGCGGGTTGTCATGTGTTTTTTACTGAGCAGAGGCTTCCGTCTGGCCACTCTACCATAAAGGCCTGATTGGTGGAGTGCTGCAGAGATGGTTGTCCTTCTGGAAGGTTCTCCCATCTCCACAGAGGAACACTGGGGCTCTGTCACAGTGACCATCGGGTTCTTGGTCACCTCCCTGACTAAGGCCCTTCTCCCCCGATTGCTCAGTTTGGCTCGGCGGCCAGCTCTAGGAAGAGTGCTGGTGGATCCAAACTTCTTCCATTTACGAATGATGGCGACCACTGTGCTCTTCGGGACCTTCAAAGCTGTAGAAATTTTTTTGTACCCTTCCCCAGATCTGTGCCTCGATACAATCCTGTCTCAGGTCCACAGACAAGTCCTTTGACTTCATGGCTTGGTTTCTGCTCTGACATGCACTGTCAACAGTGGATCCTTATATAGACAGGGGTGTGCCTTTCCAAATCATGTCCAATCAATTGAATTTGCTAGAGGTGGACTCCAATCAAGATGTAGAAACATCTCAAGGATGATCAGTGGAAACAGGATGAACCTGAGCTCAATTTTGAGTGTCATAGCAAAGGGTGTGAATACTTATGTACATGCAATATTTCAGTTTTTTATTTCTAATAAATTTGTAAAAATTTCTACAAAACCTTTTTCACTTTGTCATTATGGGGTATTGTGTGTAGATTGATGAGAAAAAAAGGAATTTAATCCATTTTGGAATAAGGCTGTAACATAACAAAATGTGGGGAAAGTGAAGGGGTATGAATACTTTACGGATGCACTGTATATATATATATATCAAAAGCCTTGAAGTGCGCTAATGACACAGTGTTTATCAGATTACTTTCTCTGTCTCCATTAGCCAAAGTGTGGATAGTTAGCTAGCATTGACCTGTGACTACACTACATACTATCCACTACTGCACACACACACACACACACACACACATAGTACGAACATGCACACATACACGTGCACCAACACGGTATTGGCTTGGCTGATTTGTGACCTCTTTCCCTCCTTTGCTGCCATCTCAGTCTTATTGATTTTTACCTCTCCTCTTCAGCGACCTCCTTTCTCTCCGTCTTTGGCTCTCCTAATATTTCCCCTTTCCTTTTTCATCTTTCAGCTTCTCCTCTCTTCCTCTGCTCTTTTCCATTCCCATCTCTCTTTATACCTTCCTCTGTCATTCCTGTGTTCTTTTTTTCTCTGTTTGTTTCTCTCTTTATTCCTTTCTCTCTCTTCTACCTTGATTGTCCACTTTCAATTATTAACAGCCATCAACGCTATAAAGGAGGTCAATCACCTTCTGTGTCAGTGGCTTGGGACACACAAGACAGTCGTGTGTGTGTGTGTGTGTGTGTGTGTGTGTGTGTGTGTGTGTGTGTGTGTGTGTGTGTGTGTGTGTGTCTGCATGTGTGTGCATGTGTGTGCATGTGTGTGCATGTGTGTGCATGTGTGTGCCTACATATGTGTGTATGTGTGCATGTGTGCATGCATGCATATATATGTGTGTGTGTGTGAGTGTTTGTGTATGTGTGTGTGTGTACAGTTGTGTGTATCTGTATGTAGCTGCTTGTCTCTGTGTGTGCATGTGAGTCTGCATCTGTTTGTCTGTAAATGTGTTTGTGTGTGTGGCCATTTCTCCTGAGTGGCCACAGTCTGGTGACTCTGACAAGGTCCTGGTTGATTTCACCTTGTCTCTGTTGGTACAGAAGCCACTCAACCCCTTCTCCTCCCGTCTTAGTCAATCTCCGTAGGTCTGACTAGTTTCTGTCTTTTATTTGCATAGTCTTACCATCTCCACCTCTCTGCTGTCTTATCTGTTTTCCTATGTCAATATCAATTCCTTCATATCACTCTGCTCTCTCTGTCTGTCAACATCTCCCTCTCACTCTTTGTGTTTCTGATGAAATAATAGCTGGAGGTTGTGTTCTCCATTTATAGTCTTTTTTTCCCCCACCCACAACGGCTTGTCTATCTGACCTGGTACTGATCACATTCAAACACCACCTAGCTTTTGATTCCCCCCCCCCCCCGCTTTGTCTGGGTAAACCATTGAGTCTCATCCTTTCTCTCTTTCATCGCTCATTTTCTGTTTTATTTTTTTGTCTAACGCCGTCTCTTTATCTAGTTCTTTTCATTTAAAGAACTAAAATCCCTCTGCCAGTGTTTCAACTATTTCCCAATTTTACGCTCAAACTTGTGCCTCAAAAGCACATAGAAACAAAGAGACAGATAGCGAGGAAAGGTGCGATTGTGTATTTTGTTGTGTAATGTATGAGCTAAGATAACCGTAACACTGAGCAAGGAGAAACTGCTCAGCTCTATGGAGTCGTTCAAGTTAAGAACAGACACAGACGTTCCACTATGTCATACCAAATTAGACGGTTGACACCAAAGTCAGTGTTATTAACACTTTTTTTTCGATGTTCAAACAGCAAGATGAGTCTGTGGACGGATCTCATTAAAAACAAATCCAGTACATTATAACTTATTTCATTAGTTTGATTAATTTCACATGGATTATTTAGTTGCCCACTGTTCCGCTGCTCATTATCGGGGCGGTGATCCATCATTGAAAACATGTTTTCAGGAACAGATAATCGTGGTGGAAGAAAAAAATAGATAAACATTTCTTTAAATTTGATTTTTTTTCTCCCTTTTTCTTCCCAATTGCACCCGGCCAATTACCCCACTCTTCCGAGCCATCCCGGTCGCTGCTCCACCCCCTCTGCCGGTCCAGGGAGGCTGCAGACTACCACGTCTCCTCCAATACATGTGGCGTTGTCAGCCACTTCTTTTCACCTGACAGTGAGGAGTTTCACCAGGGGGATGTAGTGCATGGGAGGAGCACACTATTCCCCCCAGCCCCCCCCCACCGAATAGGTGCCCCAACCGACCAGAGGAGGCGCTAGTGCAGCGACCAGGACACATACCCCGTCAGGCTTCTCACCCGCAGACATGGCTGATTGTGTCTGTAGGGATGCCAGACAAAGCCGGAGGAAACATGGGGATTTGAACCGGTGATCCCCGTGTTGGTAGGCAATGAAATAGACCGCCACACTGTCCGGATGCCCCTTTAAATTTGATTTAAAAAATGTTTTATTTAAAATGTTGCCCTGACACAGTGCTCTATCCCAAGTATCGATCTCGTAAATTGGACATGGTTAACTTTGTGGCAGTACTGTTAACATCAGAACGAGATTTTTCCCATCAGAAAAAGTCTTCATATGACAAGTGATATCAAGGGTATAGCGTTTCCTCATAGCTCTCAGATACGATCATGACGGCTTAATATTGATTGATAATGTAATCAGTAATCTCCTCCACATTGTCATCCTCACATTAAGATCAAACCATCGGTGTGCATCAAATACAGGGGATAAACTAATCAAATTGAGCATGCTATGACATCTAAATTGGCTTGTTTTGACAGCTAATTGTCCTACAATCGGTTTGTAATGTTAGATTTGTTTCTGGGGCCGATTACATTTTCATAGCCATAATGAGGTGAGTCATTTGTTGAAAATAAACCTTGGCTCTCAGCATTTCAACATACACCAATAGCAGCACAGTGATGCTCATGACACCTTGAGGTGCCTGAAAGCTTCTGCATCATTTCATGATGAGATATGCATGATGACAGATGATTAATAATTGTGTTTGAATCTTAAAGGATGATTGCATTTTATTGGTTTTAGAACCCGGGTCTTATTTCTGCAGTTTTTTGCCGGTGTGCATATCGGCTATGATAATTTTACTCCCTGGCGTCATTGGGTAGACCTCGGACACTGCTGGACACAGATTTACAATGCTGTCTTACTGGGCTATGCAATACAATCATCGACATGTTTCAACAAGTCCGATTTAACCCAGTTATCTAAACCACATATTTTGAAGTGCAAATGAAATGAAAGTTAAAAGTTGTGACTCAAAAATGTGCAATATCATCAATAATGGACGATTTCATTCTTGAGCGCTTTCTTGTTTCCACCATCTTATTTAGCATAGACAATAGGTCTCAGCGACTAACTTTCTAGCTAGAAGTTATAGATAATGAGTAATAATGTGCACAGCCTAACTGAGGCACTAGGGGTTGTTTTTGTTGTTGAAAGGACAGGTTGGATTGTGGTCTATGGCTCAGTAAGATGCAGTTGTAAAGCTGTCTCCAGCAGTTGTCGTATGTCTGAGATCTCCACAATGAAGCCATGAGTAAAATGGTATAACCGATATGCAGCTATAGACTTTCAAATACTTGCCAATGCAGTGCATTTTGCATTGAAATTCTCTCACTTTCTGACTTCACCTCGGCAGTTGACAAGTAAACTTGAAACATTAATACTCAAAGACTACGACAAATCATATGCGGAGATTTGCAAGGCTGTCTGATTGATAGAAATGTTTGCTAACATATATGCTTGTCTTGATCCTCATCCTCCATTTTCCATCTTCTTCTTTCCATCCACTTCCCTGAGCTGACAGGAGTGGTTTGGTTCACGTGATGTGTGCTCTCACACAATGGTGACCCAAAAACTAAACTCCACCCTTTGTCATAACAGAATGATAGGAAGACCCCGAGCATTATGTCTTGGGGAAAGGAAAAAAGGAAAGACTTTGAGATATGTTTAAGCCTCAGGCAACACATTCTTATTAACTCTCTGCCCAGCAACAATGGCATAATGAGGATTCCATAAGAAAATATTAACAACTATCGGGGCTCCAGTGATTTCAGCAGCTGCAGATCCAGTGACACCTGTCTATATGTATTTCATCTCACGTTTGTCTCTTTACTTTTTTTGCTTGACAGGTACACTCTATTTACATGACATATCAGGGATGCAACCAAAAAAGAAATGATTTTTTTATGATTTGTTACTGTCAAAAGTTTGTGTCTTTTGTGAGTTATTGTTTGTGAATTTCCACCCCTTACTTTTTTGTCCCTGGTTGACATGTAAACATTTCAGATGTCAGAGAAAGTAAACATAAACAGCATATTTCTTACCAAAAAAAAAAAAAAGTCCCCTATGTCACCGCTCAGCAATCAAATGCATGTAAACATAATTAAACATAGGAGAAACCTTTAACTTGTAGTACATATACATATATGTACATATATACATACACACATATGCATATACATATATACATGTATGTATGTATGTATGTATGTATGTATGTATGTATGTATGTATGTATGTATGTATGTATGTGTGTATGTGTGTGTGTATGTATGTGTGTGTGTATGTATGTATGTGTGTGTATGTGTGTATGTATGTATGTGTGTGTATATAAATATATATATATACATATATATATATATATATACATACACACATATATATATGCACACAATATTCAACTTTTTTTTACACTAACTCCATTTCATTTTTATAAAAAAAATGCTGTTGTGGTTACCGTATGACTCTAATTAAATTAAATAAAAGAAAAAAGTTGTCAAACAGTGTTCTTAAGTAACAATAAAAAAATCCCTAAGTGTGTTCACTATATTTATTCGAAAGTGCTTTTTGCTTGTATCCAACTATATCTTTGTTACCTTGCAAGTCATTTTAGTAAACTATAGTTCCTGAAGACACACACACACAAACACACACACACTCTCTCTCTAAGAAATATATTCTATATATAAGCAAAAAGTTATCAAAATGGGGCCTCTTTGACTTAAGTGTGTAAACAAGTGAAGTTGGTGTCTTCTACTGTTTTACTCCAGAGAACTGGAGTTTCGCTCTTGTGTGTGAGCTGGTGTCAGACTGGATTGTCTTTGCAGCTACTTCTCCACTGAGGAATAAAACCCATTTCATCATTACAGCCATTGATTTTCCCTGCTGTGAAACCAACTCGACTCTCCCCTGACACTCACTCTACCACACTGTATGTGTCCTTCGCTTTACTTTGTTTTTCCTGCTTTACCTCCACTCTTGTGTTCTTTTTTGCCGCACAGTGAGCTCCCTTTCAGTCAACACGTTTGTCACTCACCAGTAAGTCTCTGCCAAAGTTGTCAGAGCTTACAACTATTCCACACCATTCGCACAAAACATCTCTGCAGTTTAATTGTTGTTAAAAGTGTAACAAAACCCCTACACTATTTTAGTGAGTTTGCTGACACCTACAGGTTAAAAAAAACCCTAAAGCGGGGGTCTCAAACTCAAATTACCTGCGTGCCACTTGACAGGTGGCCTTATGGAGGAGGGTGGGTGCAATAGGGATGAAGAAAAACTGTTCGACTATATAGTCTTTACATGATTTTTTATTATTATTTCACATTTCTTTCAGAGTTTTCACATGACTAGGTAACTATGTATTTAGTGTAGCCTGGCCTAGGCCTACATGTTTAGCCTACATCTTACCAGAAACCTGGCACTTCTTCTGCTGGCACAGTGAGGCACATTTGCTTTCAAGGACTGGGCAGTGGACACCCTGAGGACAGCCTGAAGATGTTCATTGGTCAGTCTGGATCTATGCTTTGATTTATTAAAGTTCATAGTTGAGAACAGTTTCTCACACAGATAAGTGCTCCCCAAAATATACATGACCTGACTGAACAGTTTGGACAACTGTGGGAATGTTTTGGGAAGCACTCTGAGAAACTGTCCAAGCATCTCCTGCTTTCCTTGTGCCTCTGAACTTTGCCTTGAGCTCAGTTTTGCACTGCAAGTCTATGAGTGCCATCTGGAATGTGCTTGGAGCACTGTGCACACCAAAAGAGAAGGCGTCTGCCGAAAACTGCAAATTGGTGCTGTGAGTGTTAAAATCAGAAAAGCAATGCTCAAACTCCTGCTGCAGATTGTCAATGGCAGTCACATACTCATCAGCATTGACTCTGGCACCATCATCAATAATTGACTGGCATGTTGGGAAGTGGACTTATCTTTTCTCTGTGAGCTGTGTTTTCTATAATCTGAGTTTCACAGAGAAGGATTTCACACTATCAAATGCTACAGTGGCAAGCTGGCCTGGCCCCTGCAGTTTAAATTAAGAGTGCTAAGTGCCTGTGTGATATCAACGAAGAAAGTTAAATCCATGAGCCATTTGGGACCATCAAGCTAAGGGACATGCAGCCTGTAGCTTATAGCCATTCTTTCATGAATTCTCTGATCACCTCTCTCAATTCAAAAAACCTTTCCAGGACACTGCCCCTGCTCAACCAGCACACTTATGTGAAATACGACACATCTCCATATGTTGCATCTATTTCCTCCAGAAACACACAAAACTGACAGTGTTGTAAACCTCTTTATCTGATGTAATTAATGCATTTCACCACAACAGTCATAATACTGTCAAATGTCAAGCATTTGCTGCAGCGTGCCTGCTGGTGAATGATGCAGTGCAATGCAATTGCAGGATCTACACTCTCTTCCGCCAGCTTTCTTTGAATCAGTGCTATAAGCCCATTTTTTCTTCCCATCATTGACAGGGCACCATCAGTGGTGATTCCAGCCAATTTATTCCAGGGTAGACCAGCACCCTCAATTGCATTGCACAGCACCTGCACTATATCTTTGACTGTAGTCTTTCCCTGCACTGGATATAAAGTTAGCAGTCCTTCTGTTAACTCAAAACAGTCATTGATACCTCTTACAAATATAGGGAGCTGAGCATCGTCATTTACGTCTGTGCTTTCATCAAGTGCCAAAGAGTAGTGCATGAAATTGTTTGTTTTAGTGCAAAACTAAAGTCTGTAAATGTCACCTGACAACTTGCTGATCTGTTCTGCCATTATATTTGGGTTGAGACTGACGTTTCCGAATAAAGATGCCTTCTCCAGGCAAACGATATTCGCTACTTGCAGCATGCAGTCTCTCAGAAACTGTCCCTCTGTAAATGGCTTGCCAGCCTTTGCCATTGCCTTGCTTACCACATAGCTAGCTAGCTTCGACAGCTGCATTACAGTCTTGTTTGGCTTTGTGTAAAAGGTTCTGTTGACAGGACAGACTTTTTTAAAAGTATGCTGCTTTTCTCTCCCTCTCCCTCTCCTCGCCTTTGAACCGATCAACCAATCACACTCCTCTGCATGTTTAGTAGTGTAATGTCGCTTGAGATTGAAATCCTTCAGAATGTAAACTTTTTCCTTGCAAATTGGACAGATTGTGGACACATTCAATTCAGTGAAGAAGTAGTCATATGTCCATTTCTCCTGGAGCTGTCGGTGCGCCTGGTCAACTTTTCGTTTGGCTTTTGAAAGTGGCATTTTTACAAAACATCTGCAAACAGTGACAACAATTTACATTAGCAAGCTCACATGAGATATTGGGTTTATGCACTAGTGTTGCCTGGCTATAGTGTGTGTGTGGGTGTGTGTGTGTGTGTGTGTGAGTGAGAGAGAGAGAGAGAGAGAGAGAGAGTGAGAGTGAGAGTGCTGTAAACCTGACATTAGGCTACGTCATCTGCAACTGGCCTCACAACTAATCTTAACTGAGTACTTAGTACTAGAAACACAGAAACATTTAACAAAATTAAGTAAACAAAAACCAAAGAACACCAAAGTAGTATGCAAGATGAATACATGGTCCAGATCTCTTAATAAATCTAAAACATAGCGCGGACCACACAAAACTGCCTCGCAGGCCGGATGTTGCCTGCAGGTCGGTAGTTTGAGACCCCTGCTCTAAAGGTTAAAAACATTCTAGACTGTCTTGGTAATCTGTGATGTAAGCATAGTAGGATAAACACAGCTGGAGGCAATAATTAATTATGGGTCTGTTTGATTTAACTGTGCCAAAGAACCAGCATTGACAGTACTATTGATATTTGTTAGTACTGGCTATAAGTGGTGATAGTTATGTGGGCACACCAAAATCAAACGGACCCATTATTGTTATTGACTGCAGCTGTGTTTATCCTGCTATGCTAACATCACAGAGTACAAAGATAGTCTAGTATGTTTTTAATCTTTAGATGGTTTTTAAACTGGCTGTTAACAAACTCACCAAAAATAGTCAAAGGTTTAGTTAGTCTTAAAGTCTCTCATGTAACACAATGCTGAAATTCATACCAGGTGCACACAACTCACGAGTCCACAGCGGTCTTGCAATCCGGTTGTGTGTTGTTCTGCTTCAGTCCTACTTTTTGCCTGAAGAGCAAGTATGGTTGCCTGTATTGCGTGTCTTGTGCACTTACTTTCTTTCTGCTGACTCCTTGGTGTGAATTCGGCCTTTTTATACCATCTTCTTTTTCCCCTTCTTTCAGAACCTTACCAACCACACTGATTTGGCCCCTTACTCACCCTTGAAAACTTCACTACCTCTGTGAACCCAGCATTACTAAATCTTCCTTCTACATATGTTGTCATTATTGCTCTTGTGTGATATAGAAAGGGATTATTGGGTTTGCAGCTCTGATTCTGAATTTACATCATGTGAAAGTAAAAGACAAATAGCCATTTAATAGTGGTTTTGCTCTTGCACAACCTTGCCCGCTCCCTCCTAGTGTGTCACAAAATACCATTATCCAACTCACCTACTGTGAGCATGAGTGCATTTGGAGTAACTGTCTCACATTATTTGATTAAGTGTTGGTTCTTTCACTTTAATTGCCTCACTATCCATGTTCCTCCAATGGTAACATGCCATTTAGCCTCTTTAATCCTTTGCCGGTTTGTTAACTCACCATAACTGCCCTCCTTCTTCTTGCTGTAGCGGTTTCTGCTTCAGTGCTGTGTTTCTTGCTGGATTTAAGAATCACTTTAACTGCCATTTATGTCCTCCTCCGATTTGCTTTCAGCACCACTCCTTAATTTTTAGCCCTGAAGTTACAACAGCCCCCTAAGAACTGTTTTTGCAGTTTACTTTTGAGCTGTCTTGGCTTACCTCTCTTTCCCCCTCACTGGCTATTGCCCCTTGCTGCACCAGCAGTGCCTTGCACAGTAGCATTTACCTGCTCACTGACTCTAAACTCTCACTTCCACATTTGCTGTAAGATCCATGCTATAGAGATTGCCCCATAACAACATGCTGAAGAGATCTTCCTTGATATGGTATTTCTATGTCCCGTCTCCAATGCATTCTCATCCTGTGGCATCATACATGGACACTATTGACAAAGTATTGCTATAATGACGGGGAAGGCACCCTTCGGCATCTGTACAGACCTGTGCCGGGGGTTCAATAGATTCCAAAGTGAAACCTCCACCCTGAGTTTCAAATCTTTATGACATATAGGTTATGTAGTGGAGGCTAGGTTGTGGTTAAGTTTAAGGTTAAAGTGAAGTAGTGGTTAACTCACCTTGTCTCATGCAGACAACGAAGGATACATTCTGCTTCAATATATCAACGCTTTGTCAACAGCAACAATGTTTGACACCTTGGGATGAGAATGGGCTTGTCCCTTCAAACAGATCTTGCACTTTTTTTACTCCAAAATGGTTCTCCCCATCATTAATCACCCCCACTAGAATTTACTACTTCCACTACTTTTTGACTTCATGGATTCTTCTTTCATTCCTTTTCTATCTATTATTATCCTGTAGTCTAGCACCTACTGGCTTGCTCTTTTTTTTGACCCCCTTTTTTCTCCCCAATTGTATCCAGCCAATTACCCCACTCATCTGAGCTGTCCCAGTCGCGGCTCCACCCCCTCTGCTGATCCGAGGAGGCTGCAGACTACCACATGCCTCCTCCG
Source organism: Lampris incognitus (assembly GCF_029633865.1). Taxonomy (NCBI): domain Eukaryota; kingdom Metazoa; phylum Chordata; class Actinopteri; order Lampriformes; family Lampridae; genus Lampris; species Lampris incognitus. The sequence continues at coordinate 118,681,158 of NC_079211.1, forward strand.
ATACATGTGGAGTCGCCAGCCGCTTCTTTTCACCTGACAGTGAGGAGTTTCATCAGGGGGACATAGCGCATGGGAGGATCACACTATTCTCCCCAGTTCCCCCTCCCCCCTGAACAGATGCCCCAACCGACCAGAGGAGGCACTAGTGCTGTGACCAGGACACAAACCCACATCTGGCTTCCCACCCGCAGACACGGCCAATTGGGTCTGTAGGGATGCCCGACCAAGCCGGCAGTAACACGGGGGACTGGCTTGCTCTTAAGCCTGGGGTAGACTACATGACTTTATAATTGTATCAACTGAAAATTCAAGGCACCACACACTTAACAATTGAAATTTGCAGATTTCTAATCTTTCCATTCTTAGAAGCACATCACACACTTAACGCTTCTGGTCGTCGACCAACTCACACTACATGCGCATATTGAGATTTGCCTAGAGTTGAACTGAAAAAAAAAATCACACGTTCAAAAGAATTGTAACCTTTCCAATTGGCTGAAAGCTTGATCGGGAGGTGAGAGATTTACATCCTAACACCGTGCACACTACGAGGTAATGTGTGCTGTCTGTCTATGGCAGCTTGCTTTATTTTGCACAGACCGGTGCAGTCATTCCAGGATCTTAAAAAGCAGTAGTCATGGCCAAAATTGGGGTTATAATCAGCTTTTAAATCATCTGGTGTTTTCCTGGCTTTAGACCTATTGAGCTTTCTGCTTGCTTGCTTGCTATAAATGTCTGTATTTCTCTAGCAGCAGCAGCTGGTTGCATTGATTTGATTAGTTGATCTCTATGGATGGGGTTACTTGGTCATTGTAACACTGCCGTACCTGAAATGAGCTGTCAAAAACTGTTTTTTTATCTCCTTTATTTCACCCTTGTGCCCCACTAAGACTTACCTTGCTTCTTCTGTATCAACTCTTCTTTCCCTCTGTTTCACCTTTTATCCTCCTCCTCCCCCTTTCCCAGTCATCCTCTCTGTTGTGACTTAATGTGCCTCATCCACCATGAGCTCCACCTCCAGTTTCAAGCTTTCTCTTTCTTTCGCTTGCCCATATCTCCCTCCTAATCTTAGTTTAACCCTCTTTTCCTTTGCAAAGGTCACTTCTTGTTCCCTCTTCCCTACTTCTGTTTTCTTCATTATTTCCCCTCTCACACATCTTCTCATTTTCTTTGCCTCTCGCTGATCTCTTCTTATAATACACTCAGTTGCACCGTTTTCTCCCTGACACCATCTATATTCCCGTCCTCTCTTCATTCATTGCAACTCTCTTTTCTGTTTCCCTCTCTCTTCCTTGCAGCACTACCAGTGCCATGCAGGGATTTAAGCCTCACACTTATTCTTTCCACAGTTCTGTATTCAAACACCAGGGAAAAGAAGGGAATGGAGAGTGGAGAGAGGTAATTGGTAGAAGAAAAAGATCAACAACCTTACTAAGATTATATTAAATGGAACATAAAGCGGTTCAGTAAATGACCTAGGCTCTTTTTCTTTTTTTTCCTCACTGGGCCTCAGGTTCAAATCCCGCCTCATGATGTGACTCCGCTTACTGCCATTTATCAAGATTGTCATTGTAAATCAAACAATGTCAGAAAAATGTTGCAATAAAGCACAACATACAAGCTACAAGAATGGCCATATGTGCATGCTGCACACATTTGTACACACACACACACACACACACACACACACACACGCACACACACACACACACACACACACACACACACACACACACACACACACACACACACACACACACACACACACACACTCATATAACGCTTGACTCCTCTCTCTCCTTCCCTCAGGTCTGGTTGTGAGAGAGGCCAGTATAGAGATTACTCGGCAGCAAGTGGAGGAGTTGTTTGGTCCAGAAGATTATTGGTGTCAGTGTGTGGCCTGGAGCTCCGCTGGAACCACTAAGAGCCGCAAGGCCCACGTCCGCATTGCATGTGAGTATTAACAAGACAGCTCAACACGCATCCAGAAAGCATGGGTCAGAGACACATACATACATACACACATGTCCATCTGTGAGTTATGCACATACATTAAAATGGTTGAAGATGCATATATACAAAGCTCACCTTCAGGCTATCCCCCTCTTTTCAAGCTGCTTCTCCATTTAAAACCCAGAGGGGAGCAATTTAAAGACAAGTTGAATGATACCGCTTTAACAGTTGTGATCGGTTATTTATTTATTTGTTTGTTTTGGCTGGTTGGGTTTCTGACCAGACATGCAAAATAATTGTGCTGTTTTAATGTTATAGCATGCATCTATGCAACTGACATTTTCTGATAAAGTCCAAATGAATATGACACTGGCACCAATACCACAGTTCGCTCACTTATTCTCAGAAACTACAATCATATAGACTCATTGGGAGCAAACTTGCACTAGTTTCTGTTAAGTCTCCGAGAGTCTATGTTTGGCTGACAGTGGCGGCTACTACAGTTAGCCATGAAAGATACAGTGCATTCTCCATGGCAAGCTTTTTCTTCCACACACATGGACACATAAGGATACATGTCAGCAAACACGCACACACACACACACACACACACACACACACACACACACACACACACACACACACACACACACACACACACACAATGTCAGCATGTCCACCCTGCTGTGTGTGGTGTCATGCAGAGAGAGCTTTACAAAAAGGCCAGCAGAGTTCAGAAGAAGAAAAGGGCTGACAGAGAGAAAAGAAAGTAGGCTTAGAGACAAAAGCTAGAGGCTTTCGCACTAGCCTTTGATGTGTGATTTGTACAACACACAAACATACACACATGCACAAAGGTAAGCATGTGCATGCATGGAAAATAAGTCTGCATATTGCATAGCGGGGGGGGGTTGCACAGACTTTAAAATAAAGAAGTGATTGTATTATGTGTGCCAAAAACAAAAGTGCACAGTAACACAGTGCAAATAAACTCATGATTTAAATAATAGTCAGATATGCATACATGACTACATACACACACACACACACACACACACACACACACACACACACACACACACACACACACACACAATGATTTACAGAAATTGGAAAACTCATATTCCTCTGCTGCCATGAAATGAACTACATGTAGTTTGTATGTTGCCTGCTAAACTCAGCACCTCCATGCAGCCTTTCACAAAGTAGAAATTACATTTGGTAAGGACCGTTTTCCCTCTTTACCACTGTACATTTTATAGTACCTCTTTACCTATTAGACAGGTACATAGTTGAGCATTTTCTCTCCTATTTTTGCTTGTTTTCTATTTTTAATTTATTTTTGTATTTTTTGTGACCTCTTTCACTGTGGCCATTAGCCACATAGTCCGTGCAGGGGCTTAACATTGAGTATTTTTTTTTGGTTTGCTCAGAGTCAACTTTCCGTATGGGTTAACGACTGGTTAATTGAGTGTTCTTGAATCCGCAACATTAGTCTGCCATCAGCTGTTCCTTGTCACGGTCCTGTGAATAATTAGATAGGACAATACAGAGTCAATTTACAAGGTCACTGAAAGAGTGCATACCAGTCCAGACCAGACCAGACTGGACCAGTCCGGACCAGACCAGCCCAGTCCAGACCAGACCCAATATCACTCAGACATGACACCACGTAGGCCTGTTTTAACATAGTGATCCTGTTAGAAGATAATTTAGGAATGCCATTGTGTCACCACTTTATTAGGTAGAGGAAATAAATTGAAATATACGTGGAGATCATTTCTCCTCAAGTTCCGTACCAACTATCTAACAAAGGTGTTTAGATGTGTGCTACAAAGTTGTCTTTGTTCTTTCATCAAGAGCCTCATATCACAGCATAGATAACCCCTCCCAAGTCTCTTTCAGTGACCTGAAAATTGAACCCACAACAGTATTTTTCTATCATTGCTAAGGCCAGTTAAGCCATATATGACAACTGGGACTTGTCTGAGTGCTCAGGCCAATCATCAAATCAAGGACGAATGTCAATCACAAAGCAAAACGACCTACTTAGTTTACCGAGCTTACTCTATAGTTCTGGTTGAGTGAACTCAACAACTGGCCAGTTGGAAGCACTTTTAAAGCTCATCTGAAAGGTATGCAGAAGAAACCACAGACGTCCACATATAATAGTATTGCTCTAGCAGACATCACTTTAGCAGACATGTAGCCTTCAAAGCTTTTTTTTTCCAAGTTGATCTTTTCTGCAATGGTGTCTTGACTTGACTTCTAGTGGTTTTATTTGTCCACAAATATATTTTGCATCTTCACTTCACTGCAGCTTTTTTTTCTTTCCATTTTACATATTTATAAGACAGCAAATAAATGAATAAAAGCTAGATGACTATACCTAATGTAATGACCTCTAAAATCTACTGTACATACTTTATGGTACTTCATTTACCAGCATGCTTTGTGTCTTAAACATTTCCTATGTTCTTATAAGTTTCTAAACATGTAAACCAATGGAATGTATTTGCTCTTTGTATTTTTATTTGAATTTTGTTATTAGCCAATCATGTGGCGAAATCACGAGGTTCGCAACGGTCGATCTCCTCACGGAGAGGGAGGAGTACGCCCATTTCACGCCGCGGCCATCTTGGGTTTAAAAAAAACCAAGCGGTGGGAACTTAGCCACACCCCCTTCTTACATCATTGAAAACACTGCTGGAAGCAACATGTCGTACTGCTGTGTACCATCCTGCAACTCCTATCAAAGAAGGGAAAGCGATAAATCCTTGACGTTTCACCGCTTCCTCAAACGCCTGCACACCCGTAAGGCATGGGTGGTGAAAATTAAGAGGGATACAGGGCCACATTTTCAGGTAACTACCAATACCTTCACCTTTACCTAGCTAGCTGGCTGGATAGCTAGCTAGCTAGCTCCCTAGCAACGTTGTTAGCTAGCTTTCTGGTCTAACTACAACCATAACAGTTAACATGTTGCTGACAGTAACGTCAGATATCATTTGTCATTATAGATCACAGACAACACCTGGGTGTGCTCAAAGCCCGTCACCGAGGACTGTTTTCGCAAGACGTTTCTTGGGCTGACAAAACTGAAACCTGTAACTCTACCGACCATTTTCCCATGGTCAAATCAACCTACGCCGAGGAGGTAGCTAAGTTTACTAACTTTACTAGCAGACAGACATCACGGTAGGTCATGTAGAGCTATAATAACATTAGCTGGATGTTGTCATGAAAATGATTTTAGGATGTTGATGAAATGAAACATAATACCTGCCATTAATAGCTTGTATTTTTAGGGTTCTTGTTCATGGTGGTCAACCTGCTGGGGAGGTGACACCCGTGTCAGCAGATGAGTGAGTAACGTTTACAGTTGTGCACTCATGTTTAAAACTAAATTCCACATTAAGATGCCATATGGCAAAATGTTTACTCCTCCTGCTATTATTGCAACAGACATTATGTACATGTAGGCCTACTGTATGCATTGGCTGCAGAGGTTGCATGTACATTTAACATTACTGTATGCATTGAGCTGCAGAGGTTGCACCATGTACAGCCAGTTAAATAATATTGGGGTGACCAGTTTCACTGTGACTAAAACATTAGAAGGGAGACAGAAGTTTGACTTTGAAAAATGTTTGCTCCTGTTTGTTGTCGCATTGGTGACTTAATAGCGGAAGAAGATGAAGAGGAACATGAAGAGGAACATGAGGGAGATAGGTGAGTTGTTACTGTCAGTACAATACAATTTTTCAAACATGTAGATTACTGCATTGTATAATATGTATATATATGTATGTATATGTGTGTGTGTGTGTGTGTGTGTGTATATATATTCACTAATCTTTCAGTAGTGGATAGCTCTGTTCTGACACATCATCTTGATAACAGGAAAATGTGTGGATTTATATTGCTTCCCACATATGACATATCCTCATGTGTCCAGTGAGGTTTGGGCGACTCTATCTGATCATGACTACGACGTGAAGCCCCTTTCTGTGGAAGACCAGCTTGACGCAGTAAAGAAACTCATCGCTTTCCTGGAGGACGAAAATAAAAAGCTGAAAAGTGAGCGTTTTGGTCTAGAACGCTTCCAGTGTGTGCCCAATCTGATCAGGTTTTACACTGGTTTTAAGCATTACCAACCCTCAAAGCACTCTTCCTAGCTTTACAGCCTACTGCAGAGTCCATGGTGCGATGGACTCAAATGCAAAGGAACAGCCATAACCTAGAACACATTTCTGTGTCTGGCTTCCATGCAGAGCATTTATCGCTGATTGATCAGTTTTTCCTGTTCTTGTGCCGTGTGAGGCAGGGCTTTTTTGCTCCGGATTTATCTGTACGATTCAATGTGTCGCCAGCCACAGTCAGCAGGAACTGTACGACGTGGGCCAACTATTTGCTCTTTATGTTAGGGACCCTCCAATATGGCCTAGTAGAGCAGCAGTAGACGAGCTAATGCCACCAGTATTCAGGGAATTCTACCCAAACACAAGAGTGATACTAGACTGCACAGAGATCCGCATCGAGACAGCTCGTTCGAAGGTTTTGAATACCATGACGTACTCCCATTATAAAAGTAACACTACACTGAAATCCGTAATTGGGATCACTCCCTCAGGGTCAGTTAGCCTGGTAAGTAATCTATACACAGGATGTATTTCTGATAAGGAGATAACTAAGAGGTCAGGTGTTCTGGACCTCTTAGAGTGAGGTGATGAGGTCATGGCCGATAAGGGCTTCCTTATCAAAGACATGCTCGATGAAATAGATGTAAAACTTGTCATCCCTGCATTTTTAGGCCCAAGTGGACAGTTTAGCTGTGATGAGCTCACAGACACAGAGTATTGCTGGCTTGAGAATACACGTCGAACGGTCAATAAGACGCATAAAGGAGTACCACATTTTTGATGGAGTCATACCCCTTTCACTAAGTGGAACAGTCAACCAACTGTGGACGGTGTGTGCTCTCCTAACAAATTTTCAGGGACCACTGTTTTAAACCTTTGTTAAATTCAGCTGACAAGAAAATAGTGCACACAAAACTTAGATAGATTGAAACATATTTAACTTCATTTCAGTACAGTCCCATTTTTTAGCCCACACCTTGAGATGAGCTATCACTGTCTTAGTTTAGTAAACAATTGATGATTTGAGTTGGTAGCGAGTTCCAGTTTATTGCTACAACAGAATGACAGTTGACCGAACACATTTTAGTTTAAAATGAACCAACAGTTTTGTTAAAGTTAAAGGATAAAGAATGAAAATATTGTAGATGGGACAATCTAATGTATAAATATTGAATGTACAGTATAAAAATGAATGTATCTTATTTTTTATTTTATTGTGATTAAACAGCTTCTTTGAATACAGCCCTGTGTGTGTGTGTCTGTCCTCACTGGCACAGGAGAGGCAGAAAGTGCTCGGAAAAAGAAAAGATCCAGCTTAGTTTTCATATTCTCCCACTCCTCCTATCCAATTGCTATATCCTTTTAGCAGTGCAACCCTTGGGATCCGACGCCCCTTCTCTGCCCATTTTTCGATGTCATTTGTGGTAAATGACGGTAGGTGCTCGGGGTTGGTAGTTCAAACCATGTTTGCTGCTGGCCCCGGCTGCATTGATTTCCGATTGAGTAAGAAGGGGGCGTGGCTAAATTCTCACCACTTGTTTTTTTTAATCCAAGATGGCCGCGGCGTGAAATGGGTGTGTTAGGCAGCCCGAGCGAGTACGACGAAGAGAGGGTCATTTTTCTGCTGCTCCGTCTAAGTACCCGTTTCGCGGAGACTTTATACACAGCCCGTGTACTAGGCCCGCATTTGAGGTCAGGAGTGTTGCGATTGGCCCGCGGTCGTATGCTTGCTGGTGGGGTTTGTTTTAGTATGCCGATTATTTTGTTTATGCCCCATAGCTAGTGTCGCCGCTAGCTAGCTAAGTGGATTTAGCATCCAGTGCTAGTGTGTTAGCCGACTAGAGTTGTGGAGGCTAGCCAGAAGTCATCGGGCTGCGCTGGACGGTGATCTAACTAGGGGAGCCGCTCTGCTCCATTCCTGGGACCTGTCTACTGTCCAAAGAGGACTTGCTTCATCTGCTCTCCGGCGCTGGGCCCACCGGAGGACCACTATCTTCGCCAGGGTTGTTTGAACATTGCAACCTGTGGCGGCCATCTTGCGGGTGGAGGCTGCTACCGGGGAGCCGACACCTGCCAGCTGCTAGGCTAGCAATACGCCTTCCATCCTCTGGACTGTACACAGCCTCCCGGTCGAGGGAGCGATGGGTTGTGAGTAACCCGAAAATTTAATGTATACTGACACACACACACACACACACACACACACACACACACACACACACACACACACACACACAAACACACGCACACGTTTATCTCGTCGCCTGGGCATCGTAGCGGTGGCTGCCTTGCCCTCCACTCAGAGAGCTGCTTTATGTGCACCAACGGGCCCCAACGGAAAGCGCTGGGTATTTTTGTGTTTTTTGATACTTTCTTCCTGTTTATTGTGACCGGTTGTCACACCCTGTGTCATTTCAATTAATGTTTATTTAATCAACAATACTACACTCGTGTGGTACTCTCTCTCCCTCTCATTATTATCAAATAAATCCTATTATTATTAATTGTATTTCGGGTGTATTGGCAGCTCATTTTCCGCTTACGCAAAGCCTAGGTTACTTTTAGAGTGCTGATAATAAGCTTGTACAGTAATTCAGTACACAGCAGGGTTATAAGATCTCCTTTAACCACATGTTTGTTTAATTCTGGGAAGATACACCATTCACTAGCCTTAGGTAAGTGTATTTAAACAGTGGAGGCACCGCGCTACTAAATTGATTATTATCTTGGTTAATTATTTCTATTATCAATTATCACTAATATTGTCATTAGTGGCACTAGCCTACTAGTACACAGGAGGTTCAGCCAGCTCACCATTCCACCGCTGAGAACTCAGGATCCTGTTGCGCTATTGATTTGTATTGTAACACTTTAGCAACTGGTAGCATTAGGCTTTTGTCTTGTTTAAATGTGCTTGGCGTTGCCCGCCAGTGAAAAAGGGGTTACACTAAGGTTAGCATTGCAGGACAACATGAATGAAGACGATACCTATCCCAAAATGCATGTGCATTTTAACTACGTCACAACTATTTGGAGTGTGCAAGTTTAATTTGAAAATTTGCTCCGACTTTTTTTTTTTTTTGGAGCTTGGACTCCCTGTTTGCTTGGGTTATTGTGCAATACCGGCAAGTCCATCTCATCTCAAACTATGGAGTTTCCTACCTGCTTCCAATCTTAAGAGTATGTACTCCCAAATCCAACTTGCAAAGCATGCACTCCTTCAGAACAAGAGTTAGTACTTGGATTACTTGGTACTGAGAAATGCCCAGGGTTCCATAGTTTCCCATTTTTGACTTCCTCTAGTATAATGTGGAGCCATACAGCTCTTCTTTCAGGATCGCTTTTGGGACATGGCAGGGGAACAAACCAGAGATTATGGTTTTTACATTTATTGTGGGTGCCCTCACAGGGTACCGATGGAAACTGTCGATTCCGCTGTGGCGACCCCTGGGATACAGGGAACAAGCCGAAAGAAGAAGAAGAAGACTAAGCAGAGGTCCATGAATACTGGGATGGCATCCAGCGCTTTACCTGTGCCCCCGTCCATAGGGTTAGTGGTTGTGTCAGGAAGGGCATCCGACGTAAAATTTTGCCAGATCATTATGCGGATTGACAAGACCGCCATCGGTGTTGTGCCCTCACAGGGTACCGATGGAAACTGTCGATTCTGCTGTGGCGACCCCTGGGAAACAGGGAACAAGCCGAAAGAAGAAGAAGAAGAAGAAGTGGGTGCAACCAACTACACAGCAACTCTTCTGCAGAACTTTGTTAATCTAATGCCGTTTGGAGACAGCCAATTTAGAGCATTTCGACAGTTTAGGTACTGGATCCATGCAAGGGTGCATGATTTTTTTTTAAATTTTTTTGCTCCAAGAGGGTTGTGGTGACGTCTACTTTGGGTGACACATTGCTGGTCTGATGTATTCCAAAGGAAAGGGGTTAAGTAAATAAACCCTTTACAACCTGCTGACTTCTTTTTGGCTCTGGGGAAAGAAAAGAGGCCTGCACGTTGGGATCAGAGGGCATTTGTCAGGACCCCTGCCTGAACTCACTCTCTTTCTCTCTCTCTCGCTCTCTCTCTCTCCTCACCTGCAACTAGTCACTCCCTGTTACTTATACCCTGCAGTCTGTTTGTTATTTGCCAGATTGTACCAGTGTATTCCGTACCTGTGTCGTTCAAGCCTTAACCCGTGTTCTGCTTATCCGTTTCAGAAATCTGCCCATTTTTTGACCACGTTATTGCCTGCTGTCTCGAGCTCTGTTGGTGTTTGACCCCTGCTTGTTATCTGCTTACAATATTGCCTGTCTCGGACTCAGTTTCTTTTTTTTTTTGGATTTCGTACCCTGCCATTTTAGTGTGTACTTGTTTCTCTGTTTTCTGTTTTGCTGCTGGATTTTTTATTTATTTTTTTGGTAATGGTCTACAAGACTTTTCTGCTGTTTTGATCTGGGAAGAACCAGCGTTTCCTTTTCTATTCTTCAGTTTTTAGTCTGCGCTTCAGTCCATTAACCCCTGCCTGAGAGCATGACACAATACATTAGCCTGTATGAGGGCTGATAGACAAGGCGGAGCAAGCTCATGTAACATTTTAAAAGTAAGCTGTTGCATTTTAAAGTCTGATTTATCATACGCAGAGAGCCAATGGAGGGAGGCAAGGAGAGTTGTACAGTAATAGTTAAATGTTATAGTTTTGATCAAGATTCTAGCAGCACTAATCTGTACCTGTTACTACGTGCACATAATAAAGAAGTATAAAGTTAGATGACATCCAGTTTCTAACTACAGACAAGCATCCATCTAAATCCTTAACAGGAATTGATTTGACTTTATTGGTGCAATCAACTGATTGCTGTCTGGATAGCAATACAAATTAATTTTGTAATAACCGCAATTAATTTTGCCATGAGTTAGAATACATATAGAAATGACAAATGGCCAGGAACTGAACCATGAGGAACACCGAAGTTCAATGCAGAGTAATCATAATCGTTAAATCATCACATAATCATTAAAGACAAATTGTCTTCTCTCAAATACATAGGAGTTTAATAAAGAAAGAGCCAGTCCAGAGATATGTATAATTCTCAAGGCAATCTTAGTGTATGCCATAGTCTATAGTGTCAAAGGCTGAAGATCAAATAGCATTAAAACTGTGGCCAAGTCAGAATCCATTGCAAACAGATGATCAACTTGATGAACAGCTTTTGTGGAGGTACTTTGAACAGATGAACAGCTTTTGTGGAGGTACTTTCAGGAGAGTGAAAAGATCTAAAAACAGATTGAAATTATTCAAAAAGATTGCTGTAGGCTATAAAAGCAACAAATTATTTAGCCATGATATTTTCAAGGATTTTTGAAAACAAATGTTGGAAATCGGTCTAGAGTTGTTGATACACTTGAGTCAACGTTAGGGGTTTTTGATATTGGTTAAATCTAACAGATTAGGGACAAGGGCAATAGAAAGTGGCAGGTTAATAATACACAGTATTGGTACTCCCAGACTGACTTTTTTTTTAAAAGCATCATTATATGTGTATATATATATATATATATATAAGATAGATGTAGGAAAAAACACTAATTCATAGCAGTACAAGCCTATTTCATGTGTCACGTACTCATCAGCTGCCAAGTTGGCTATATCGCTCTTCATTTGTTGAGCACTTTTATCAACACCATTGACAGTTTCTGGAAAAAAAATTATATCAAGCAGACAGGAGGCGGATTTAGCAGCTGTCATTAACTTTGACAACATTTCAAGTGGGAGAGTGAATCGCAAATTGTTGGAGAACAAATTTGGTCTGAGAAATACCAAATGACCTCTTAAGGGTCTGTGGATTTGAGGTTGCATTAGAGTAAATAGGGAGTGCTTATTGCATTTCTTTTTCACTGAATCTTGCTAACGAAATCTAAGAAGTTGTGGGTCGACTTGGGGAGGGTATTTCTTCTTAGTAACTTATGTTATGTTATAAAAAGATCGGTATTTTTGTATTCTTACTGCATCCTATTTATTGGGTAGTATGTACGACAGATATTTTGAGTATATTCATCACCTTTTCCAGTAGCTTCAGTGGTGTGTGAGGATGTTTATCTGTCAATGGGGAGTTAGTCAAACAGTCATAAATATTCCTTTAAGCTCTGCTAAACCTCTGTTACATTCTCTGATGGCTTAGCACCTGCTTGAGGCTCAATGAAACCTTGTAATGTGCTGCTTTCCTTCTGTGTTAGGGGGGGATATGTGGTGAGAGACATGCATTCGAGTATATGTATGCACTAATTTGGGGTAAACACACACACCAAATCACATAGAACAGGAGGTTACACTTTGGACAGTGATTTAGTGTCCTGGCGATATAGCTGACACTGCAACTCAAACACGGGGGTAGGCCTGGGTTGGGTGTTTTCATCACTTTGTGTGTCCGAATGACTATCTGCACATCTGTCCATCACATCATAAATGAAAATAGAAAATATCTATTTTCCCACCCATCTTGGTTGCCTCAAACAGATCGTCATGTTAAACAAGTTCTCCACAGGTAAATCCTGCGAAGCAATCACAGTCCAAGTTCACTGTCTGTGCCCCATTCACTTCTACAGTGCATGACATATCCACAACACTGAACACTGGACACAATGGTTCATTTATTTAGATTCATGAAACGAATAACTAGTATCTTCAAATTAAATTGTGTGAGTACTCTGTTTCTTTTTGAAAAATTATACATTTTGATTCCCGGTGGAATTTCATTAGCCACCAAATAAGCCTGCAATATTATCACACAGTCACTGAACCAAACTAAAATCCTATTGCCTTGGGAAATATTATAATTTCCAACCAATCCGTTTTCTTCATAATCTTATCAATATATTAAGCATCTATCTACCAATCGTTCGATCTATCTATCTATCTGTTTATTTGCCTGTGTGTTTGTCTGTCCGTCTGTCTATATCCCCCCTTTTTTATATATATTTTCGATGTACAGATATGGAAAAGAAAACCTTTCATTTCCATTGCTGTTTCTTTTTTTCTTTCTTTTTGTCTCCCCTGCTCCTTTTCCCTTTATTTCTTATTCCTTATCCTATCTGTTACAATGGTGATCCCCCCCATAATCAGATGTTATTATACCCCCTCTCTTTTTACTTCAAATTGACCCAACCTCCTGACCTCCCCTCCTTTCTGCTCCTATTTGTGTCCACTGGTGTGATTAAAATGCTTCCTGGCAGCCAGAGCTTGCTGAGCAAAGTCTGTTTTTCACCACAACTGCGCCGAGCAAGAGCAATTCAGCTTTTCTCTCCTCCCCTCCCCTCTTTCTTCCTGCTTTTTATCTCTCCCTTTTGTTTTTCTTTCAATTACCTATGTGCTATATCCTTCCTCCTTTTCCTCTTCCTCTTTATACTGTGTTCCCCTCTCATATATACTCTCTCTCCCTCACTGTCTCTTGTTCTCTGGCATCTTCAGACTTATCTAAGAATTGTAGATGGGGAAGGTAAATAAATAGGCGTTTTGCAGTTGGATAATGGCAGTCCATGTCCAGGCTGTAAAAGCAGCTGAACACATGCAGACACACACACACATGCACATGTACGCATGCACACATGCATGCACACACACACACACACACACACACACACGTCTTCAGAGATCTTAATTGTATGGGTGATTTGTCAGTCTCCTGAAGCAGGGCACTTTAACTTTGAGTTATGGATGGTGTAGCTTCGTTAATTCAAATGCTGATAAAGCAGGTGACACACTCATGCTACACACACTCACGAACACACATACACATGGTCATGAGCAGCTCTTAAGGCATATTAACAGGTATATCTAGTACATATAGTACGCACGCACACACACACACACCCACACACACAGAGTGTTAGTCATGCTCTTTGGCCCTCCCCATCAGGTCAAGCCTTTCTCATTCAATGGATTAGCAATATGTCAAGGTCACATACACATACACATAAACATACACGTACCCTTCAGACGATGGCAATTTGTTCTGCCACCTTCCACTGGCGCGTGTGCATGCATAACAATCAGGGGTGCAGACATGCAGGGACAGCGCGACCCAGACAGTCAGCTCTGTTGGAGCTTTATAACGTCTTGAAGTTTCTGAGTTATTCCTGCTTTCTTTGTGAATCTGTTATCCCTGTGATTTTACATATTTCTAAGACGCATTATCTGAAATAATCATCACTTTGTTTTAGATGAGAACCTATATAGAAACCCAGGCTAGTAAAAATTGAACGGGTAACAGTAAGCATGTAATTTGGGTCATTGGGGGTATCTCCCATCTGATGCTGATGATGTAACAGTTTAGGACCATCACATATCTGGTAGGCCCGGCAGCAAGTTCTGTTGTTGCGAAGATATCCCCTTTTATATGTCTTGATCAGGACTATACTCATCTTTACACACTCATTCCCTAACACCTAGTTTACAACATAACACCAAATATATATATATATATATATATATAAACTCTGTTAAAAGAAACACTCAATGGTAGGGAAAGTGCTCAACAAAAAAGGAGCAAAATAATCCAGTGAGTCAAGTAAATTATTTTATGAGACAGTACAAGCCTGTATATGCCATAAGCAGTCATCGGCTGTCAAATATCAAATATATATATATATATATATATATATATAGCATTGTTTTTTCTTTTCCCTGAACCGTCAATAGTGTTGATAAAAGTGCCCAACAAATGAGGAGCTGAATATCGGAATACCTCAGCCAGATAAGGGTTAAGATTTAGTTTTGGGGGACGGCTGGACAAGTCAATTACAATAAGGGAGTTGTTTGTTTTCTTCTGTTTTACGTTGGTTTATTTTGTATCACTGTGGGATAGATAGTCACTTTGCCACCTGGGGATGAACATTGGTTCCACCCTCCGCTCTCAAATATATCTCATTGTTTGATTTATTTGATTTAATTTTATTTTACTAACTATAAATATTATTAATTAATAATCTACTATTCTATTTAATCATGTCTTGGGTGTATTGGCTGCTCATTGTAGCTGGTTAAGAGTGCTGGTTCAGTGTGCCTAGTAATATAGAACACCACTGGTGCATTACACTTTTTATTAGAGTCATCACAGGCTTGATCAGCAATTGCGCACACACCTATAGAGGTAATAGGTATCAATTACCAGTGTTAGAATATTTCTAACTTAAATTCTGGGGAAATACATAATATACTAGCTTAATTGTGGGTATATTATTTTCGCAGTGGAGGCACCATGCTACTTAATGTGTAAAATTGTCATTCTAGTTTTTCTTGTTATACTTCAGTCATATGTAATAGTTACCTAGTCTTATGATAACACTAGCCTAGTGACATTTCGGGGTAAACAGTAATTTCAGCCATCTCACCATCAGCCGCTGAGAACCTAGGATCCTGTTTTGTTTAATATAATATGTATATAATAGAAGTGTGACTCCTGTGTCCCTTATAACACCAGGTAAAAAGGGGTTACATGTTTGATATATATATATATATATATATATATATATATATACTTTTTTTTTCACCTAAGATGTTACCTGATATGGTGATTAGACTTTTCTTACAACAGTAGTTACAAGGACAAAGTCAGAATAAAATGTAGAGGCTGTAAAAGTGTGTGTGTGTGTGTGTGTGTGCGTGTGTGACATCTCCACCCCTGTGAACAATCCAGTTTTCCCCTAGATGTCAAGGACAAAGGTATAGTTAACCTGGTAGGAGTCACCCATCTATCCGTTATCCAAGCTGTTTATCCTGCTCTCAGGGGCGCAGGGATGCTGGAGCCTATCCCAGCAGTCAGTATGGTAGGAGTCATATTTGACCAAATCTCAAGTAATTTTCAGAATAAAAGTAAAGGAAATTTGTACATCTATATCTACTCAGCCACATTACATAATTTACTACTATGGCTATTTTGACTGATTCTAAGCTCTCCTTATCTCTTGCTATTCCCCAGTTGTTTAGAGACCAATCATTTAATTTATTTATCAACAATTATGCCACAGCATCGGCCACTATTGCCTCTCATCCTTTACTAGCAGCAGAATGCAGTGCATTAGACCATTCTGACAGTCTACAGCTATTTCCTACAGAGAAATTGGCATCTGCGCAAATCCGTTTATTTACTGAAGGCTGTATTTCATCCCCCCATCGCCTCAAAAAGTGTTGCATAATGATGTGACAAAGACAACGTGTTAAATAATTCGACTGGTAGGAGTTTTTAATAAAGAAAGTTAGCAGTTTCTATAGCAACAGCCCTGAGTGTATTTTTCTTTCTTCGGATATACTGGCTTTGTGGGCAGTACAAAGAACAGACAGATTGAAGTGATGTTCTCTTAAACTATTTTAACTTGGGAACAAAACGAGAATTGTCTTTTCTAAACCGGGCTCCTAACGTTAAAATAGTACGCCTACTCCCGCCATTTTAGGACCTACTATAAGTAGAAATGTGATCCATATTAAGTCTAAACCCATTGTTTTTGAAACCACAATCCAGACTGACAACTGTGTCCCATCTGCGGTATCAGGTGATGAAGCTGCTCGTGCAAAAGTTGGAAGACCCCGTCTGATGCGCCGGACTGATCACAGGTTGCGAGTCGCTGAAATGACAGGGCAGAGAGCTAAGTGAATGGACCGATAGCGGTGGAAAGAGACGCTCTTAAGTCGCTTCGAGAAAATGACTGACTGCCTATGCCTGCATAATCACGGGGAAAATTACTGCAACACTCAAGGTCACGGTCTCTTCATTTCCTCACTCGCGGATTGAGTACTGCAGGAGCTTCTACTGGCATTTAAGGATTTACAACTTCCCAATCATCAAACAAGTTAAACTAGTTGATATATATATATATATATATATATATATATATTATATAGTTTCTACTCACACACGCACGCAAGCATGCACATACCCAGATTAATGAAATTAACTTCCCAGATTAGCATGCGGTTCTAGTTGAGTGCCATGAGCAGTGCTGAAAATGAGTCGCCACCTAATCAAGCGTAAAAGATTTATGATCAAGTAATGTCTTGAATCGTATTATGGTTTCGAAACGATGGCAACCACGATAAGTGTAAAAAGTTTTCTTCGGCATCCGGTTAGTGTAGCGGTCTATTCCATTGTCTACCAACACGGGAATCGCCAGTTCGAATCCCCGTGTTACCTCCAGTTTGGTCGGGCATCCCTACAGACACAGTTGGCCGTGTCTGCGGGTGGGAAGCCGGATGTGGGTATGTTGCAGTAGCTGCAGTAGCGCCTCCTCTGGTCAGTCAGGGTGCCTGTTCGGGGAGGGGGAACTGGGCAGAATAGCGTGATCCTCCCACGCGCTACATCCCGCTGGCGAGACTCCTCACTGTCAGGTGAAAAGAAGCGGCTGGCGACTCAACATGTATCAGAGGAGGCATGTGGTAGTCTGCAGCCCTCCCTGGATCAGCAGAGGGGGTGGTGCAGCGACCAGGACAGCTCTGAGAGTGGGGTAATTGGCCAAGTGCAATTGGGGAGAAAAAAGGAGGGAAAAAAACCCCCCAAAAATTGTTTTTTCTTCAAAGTAGTGTGCCTACATAGGAATACAGATTGTAAGAAAATAGCTGCCTACTCCCCAGATTAGCATGCGGTTTGGTGTAGAAGCCAACAGTATGGTTAAAACATACTGGAACTGCATTTTAAACAACATGGTATGCTCCATAGCTGCAGATGGCAAAGCAAATTTTTTCCATAAGCAACCTTGTTTTAAGAACTTACCAGGCATCTAAAAAGCATTAGAATCTGATTACATCCCAGATGCGGGTTTTCTTTTTTCTTGAGACGGTATGAATTATGAGGGTCTATACAAGGAGATAACTGGTTATTGCACTTTCCTATCCATTTCAAAGGCGTCTGATGTCAGATTTCCTATCTTGAGTGAGTGCTACTTTGCTACTGTATCAACTGCTCTGTTGGATTCGTCTGTCGTGTGTGTGTGCGGGTGTGTAACTGTTACCCAGGAATACTGTGGCTACCAGGATGTTTTATGCATGTCACCATTTTGTAATCAGAATAATCAACAATTTTAGTGAGGTCTATTCATCATGATTCTCTTCAACAAGTGCACTTGGTAATACTAACAGTAGGAACGCCAGGTTGTCTGTGTGTTGCAACCTGGACACGTAAAGGTAAATGTAAATTCAGCATCATGTGACCTTGTCTTAACAGTCTGGAACAATGGTCTGAGCTGAAATTTGAGTTTTGTTTCGTAGTAGCATTTTAAATATCATGTATTTCAGTGGATGATTATTATGAAATATAACTGTGATCATTAATTGCAGCAATTTTAAAATTTTTAAGTAATGGACTGGATGTTGCATCAAAATAGTCAAATCCTGGGGGCGTCCCCAGCGTGGCGGTCTATTCCATTGCCTACCAACGCAAGGATCACTAGTTCGAATCCCTGTGTTACCTTCGGCTTGGTCGGGCGTCCCTACAGACACAATTGGCTGTTTCTGCAGGTGGGAAGTCGGATGTGGGTATGTGTCCTCGTCGCTGCACTAGCACCTCCTCTGGTCGGTCGGTCGGGGCACCTGTTCGTGGGGATGGGGATAATGGCTTGATCCTCCCACGTGCTATGTCCCCCTGGCGAAACTCCTCACTGTCAGGTGAAAAGAAGCGGCTGGTGACTCCACATGTATTGCAGGACGTGTGTGGTAGTCTGCAGCCCTCCCCGGATCGGCAGAGGGGGTAGAGCAGTGACCGGGATGGCTCGGAAGTGTGGGGTAATTGGCCGGATACAAATGGAGAGAAAAAGGGGGAAAGAAAAAAAATGGTGAAATCCTGTACCTTTTTTTTTTTTTTTTTTGCAGTGGATGAGTGTGCGACGCACAAAACAGGCCTGTACTGCAATGTATTAAATTTTTTTCCTGTATCTGTATTGAGATATACTAAACTTAAGTTTAGTATAGATGGTATATATATACTTTACAAAAAGTAAAGACATTTGTGTTTGGTAGATTATTTCTTTGTTGTAACAATGCTTCTTGGCAATAAATCTTATATCAGGCATCTGATTGTCAGCACCTGGAGTACCAGAAGCTCAAAACAAGAGTCAATAGCAACAGCAAAATAAGCTGTTTGGCATTGGCAGAGAAGATTTGGCAAATTGTTCATGGGCGCAACCCACATAATCAGCTCTGCTGCTCATCCCACAAATGCATGTTCCTTACAAATGTGGCACCATTTAAAGGGAAATAAACAGGCTTCCCAACGGTATAAGAAGTATTGCCAAGAAGCATTGTTACAACAAAGAAATCATCTACCAAACACAAATTTCCTTACTTTTTGTGCTAAGTATATATATATATATAGCTTTTTTTTTCCGTCAATGGTGTTGTTATAAGTGCTCAACTAATGAGGAGTAGAATATCAATACAGGTGCAGGAAAAAAGTTTTAATACATAGCAGTACAGGCCTGTATCGTGTGCCGTGCACTCATCAGCTGCTGTATTGATATATATATATATATATATATATATATATATATATATATATATATATATATACATACATACATTGATAGCAAAAACCGATTCTTGGTGCTTAAGCACCTTTTGATGTTATTTTGCTATATATTCACTCTTTAGTTTATTCCTCAATATTTTCATTTGTTTATTCCTTTGGTCACCTATTTAGCAATTCAATTCTAAACATCACTATGCTATTCTTCTGTCACAGACAGAACAGTTACAACCATGCACATGTCAATAGTTAAAGCACCGTATTTTTTTTCAAATGTTGTTTATTAAGGTATTACCCCAATATCATGTGCTTTATCACCTACACCTTTTTTCAGGAGCCAGAGGTTGACTTTTTTTCCATTGCCTAGCATTATGTAGGAAATTGAATGTCGAAATTATGCTCCCTGAGACTAAAGGGGGTATTTTCCAAGCAATTTTCTTCCCAAGGATCTCAGTTTGCTCTTTATTGCTTGAGCAGTTCCACCAGGGAAAACTGTTATGATTTGGCATGGATAGCATGCAGGCAGAAACACTCATTTTGGATAATTGCACTGAAATGTGCTTATGTAGAGGTGCCTGAGGCAACAAACTAACCGCAAACATAATAACAGTTTGCTGCGTTATTTGAGATGTGGAAGGAGTTTTAGAGGGAGCAAAAGGAGAGAATGGGACCAACGGAAAGTAGAAGGCAACAATTTTAAATTGAGAGAGAGAGAGCGCAAGAGAGAGAGAGCGCGAGAGAGAGAGATGAAAGAAATGTGTAACTGAATGTGATCCTCTCTTCTATAAAGAGACACTCCTGAACTCATTATGTTATCGTTTGATCGCGCGCGCACGTGTGTGTCCGCAGCTAATTTCGCATACTACTGGACCTACAGCCTAATAATTTTTGCGCACAGTTATGATTGTATGATCAAGAACCTCTTGTTTGAAAATCATTTGTTCTCGCTACTGTGCTCCCTTTCTTCATTCACTCTGTAGCTCGCTCGACCATCCCTGCTCCCTGTTGCTGCCCAATCTGAGTCAGCCATAAATGTGAGTAACATATTTGTACGGTTGATTTAGCTCAGGCAACGACAGTGTCAAACCATTATGTATTCGGGTATGAGTCTTGAAAGTAAACGAGAAGTCGATCATATCTCGCAAGTCAGCAAATCATTCACTGCTGATCTCAGCACAGGAGGACTTGAGGAACACTGGATGAAAAAAATAATCAAGTTACATTTTATATAGTGCTTTTCTAGCTGCAACAGCCACTCAAAGCACTTTACAAAAACATTGACCATAACCTGTAGTGCAAGTTAGTAATCTCTGTCTTTATTTTCATAATATAATAAAGCTGGGTAAACCGTTTAAACTCGCGCATGCGCAGCTCGCATCTACGGTTGACTGGAATCAGGCAGCGACATGATCAAAAGTTATCAGAAGAATTTTGATAATCCAAAAAATGTGAAAGTTATAAAGCAGCAACTTACTCTAGGTTGCAGTCAGTGTTGCATATTCTTGTCAATGCCCGATCTGAGTCAACCATAGATGTGAGTCGTGCACGCGGGAGCAGAAACTGTTTGCCCAGCTTTAATAATAATAATAATAATTGGGATGTGGGATGCCTTGTTGAACCGCGCGACGACCGATGCGGTATGATGATATACACTACCGTTCAAAAGTTTGGGATCACCCAAACAATTTTGTGTTTTCCATGAAAAGTCACACTTATTCACCACCATATGTTGTGAAATGAATAGAAAATAGAGTCAAGACATTGACAAGGTTAGAAATAATGATTTGTATTTGAAATAAGATTTTTTTTACATCAAACTTTGCTTTCGTCAAAGAATCCTCCATTTGCAGCAATTACAGCATTGCAGACCTTTGGCATTCTAGCTGTTAATTTGTTGAGGTAATCTGGAGAAATTGCACCCCACGCTTCCAGAAGCAGCTCCCACAAGTTGGATTGGTTGGATGGGCACTTCTTTGAGCAGATTGAGTTTCTGGAGCATCATATTTGTGGGGTCAATTAAACGCTCAAAATGGCCAGAAAAAGAGAACTTTCATCTGAAACTCGACAGTCTATTCTTGTTCTTAGAAATGAAGGCTATTCCATGCGAGAAATTGCTAAGAAATTGAAGATTTCCTACACCGGTGTGTACTACTCCCTTCAGAGGACAGCACAAACAGGCTCTAACCAGAGTAGAAAAAGAAGTGGGAGGCCGCGTTGCACAACTGAGCAAGAAGATAAGTACATTAGAGTCTCTAGTTTGAGAAACAGACGCCTCACAGGTCCCCAACTGGCATCTTCATTAAATAGTACCTGTTAGAGCCTGTTTGTGCTGTCCTCTGAAGGGAGTAGTACACACCGGTGTCGGAAATCTTCAATTTCTTAGCAATTTCTCGCATGGAATAGCCTTCATTTCTAAGAACAAGAATAGACTGTCGAGTTTCAGATGAAAGTTCTCTTTTTCTGGCCATTTTGAGCGTTTAATTGACCCCACAAATGTGATGCTCCAGAAACTCAATCTGCTCAAAGAAGTGCCCATCCAACCAATCCAACTTGTGGGAGCTGCTTCTGGAAGCGTGGGGTGCAATTTCTCCAGATTACCTCAACAAATTAACAGCTAGAATGCCAAAGGTCTGCAATGCTGTAATTGCTGCAAATGGAGGATTCTTTGACGAAAGCAAAGTTTGATGTAAAAAAAATCTTATTTCAAATACAAATCATTATTTCTAACCTTGTCAATGTCTTGACTCTATTTTCTATTCATTTCACAACATATGGTGGTGAATAAGTGTGACTTTTCATGGAAAACACGAAATTGTTTGGGTGATCCCAAACTTTTGAACGGTAGTGTAGTTAGTCGTAATTGCATCATTGTGTTTAATTGTCGGAGCCCCTTTGGCCGCTTGTATTGCTGGCTTGCCAGACTTGCGTTGCCAGGTCCGTGTCACGTGGAGGAGGGGTTGAACTTCTACGGACCATAATAATAATAATGATAATAATAATAAAAATAATAATACCTTCAGCGACGACATCAACATGGAATTCGGAATCGACAAGTGTGCCAAAGCCACTTTCAAGAAAGGAAGACTTACCAAGACCACAGACTTAGACCTTGACACTGACACCGTAATCAAAGAGCTAGACCAAAATAGCACATACAAGTACCTAGGAGTGAATGAAGGAGACAGCATACAACACTCAACCATGAAGGAGAAGATCCGGAAAGAGTACCATGGGAGAGTGTGTATGGTACTGAAGCGCGAACTCAATGCAGCTATCAGAATTGAAGCTATCAACACCCTAGCGATACCTGTAGTGACGTACAGCTTCAATATCATCAGTTGGAAACTGAACAACATCAAGAGACTAGACACCAAGACAAGAAAGAAACTGACCATGGAGAAGATGCACCACCCGAAAGCAGATGTCGACAGGCTGTACCTACCAAGAGCTTCAGGAGGACAAGGCCTAGTCCAACTTGAACTGACCTTCAAGACTACCAGTATCGGGCTGAATGTATACCTGACTAAAACAGATGATCCACTCCTCTGAACAGTAAAATATCAGATCTACTCCATCAATAAAGAAGCTGCACAATTCAAGAAAGAGCTTAATGTCCCAGAAACCCCACCAACAGAAAATGAGGCAACTACCATCTATGCCAAATGAGTGAAGCAGAAGGAAAAACACCATGACCAGCGGCAACTGCAAAAAACCTGGGAGGACAAAGCAATGCACGGGAAGTACCCAAAAAGAATGAAAGATGCAGACGTGGACCAACAAAAGACACACCAGTGGCTGAGGAACACCGAGTTGAAAGCAAAGATGGAGGGCCTGATAATGGCTGCACAAGACCAGAGCCTGGCAACCAGATCCTATCACCATTGCATCATCAAAGATGGAAAAGACCCAAAATGCAGAATCTGTGGAATGTACGAAGAAACCATCGACCACATTGTCTCAGGCTGCCCAGAACTGGCAAAGACTGAGTACATGTACAGGCACAACAAGGCAGCAGCATACCTGCACTGGATGATCTGCAGGAGTTACAAGATCAAGATGACTGAGAAGTGTTACGAACATCAGCCAAAAACGGTCACTGAAAACAATTATGTCACCATCCTCTGGGACATGCCCACCCACACTGACCGAGAGATAAAAGCCAACAAGCCCGACATCGTTATCAAGGACAGGAAGCAAAAGAGGTGCATGCTCATCGACATGGCAATACCATCCGGAAAAAAAACACCTCAGTGTTAGTTACAGAGAAGCTGACCAAGTACAAAGACCTGGAGACTGAAATCAACAGGATATGGGGAATGAAGACCGAAACAACACCAGTGGTCATCGGAGCTCTAGGACTCATGAAGAAGGGAATGGAAAAGTTCACCAACCGTATCCCAGCAAACATCAACATCTGTGCAGTTCAGAAGAACGCCCTACTCGGAACAGCTCACATATTATAATGAGTACTGTCAATCAAGTGACATCTGCCCTATAGTGCCTCAGGTCCATAGTTTGGACAAGGCTCTACATGATGTAAAACAGGAAACATGAAAGAAATAATAATAATAATAATATTAATAATTAATAAGGAACACTGGATGAAAAAATTACCCCCTTCTCATGATTGCTAGAGAGCATGAAAAACAAAACAAAAAGTGCTCCATAGCTAACCAAGCCGCAATGTTCAGAAGAGAGCTCAACCTCCCTGAAACACTGCAACTTCAAAATGGAGCTCCAACCATCCACGCCCGAAAAGTCAAACAAAAAGCAAAGCGTCACGCCCAAGAACAAAAGAAACAAAAATGGGAAGGGAAACAAATGCACGGGCAATACCCAAAAAGAGTACATGAGAAAGATGTAGACCAACATATGACCAACCAATGGCTCAAAACAGCTGGGCTGAAATCCGAAACTGGGGGCTTTATCATCACTGCCCAAAACCAGGCCATCAAGACCAATTACTACCGGAGCAAAATCCTCAAAGATGGCACAGACCCAGCGTGCAGGATATGTGGTCAATTCCAGGAAACCATTGACCATATCATGGCAGGGTGCCCTGAGCTGGCCAAAACTGAATACCTACAAAGACACATCAAGGCCGCCACACACCTGCACTGGAACATCTGCAAAGAATTCAACATCAACACAAAAGAAAAATGGCACGAGCACGAGCCCCAAACAGTAACAGAAAAAGATGACATCACAATCTTGTGGGACATGCCAATACAGACAGATGGTGAGATAAAGGCCAACAGACCAGACATCATCATCAAGAAAAAAAAAGAAAAAAGCTGCCTACTCATCGACATGTCCTTCCCGACTGAAAGGAGCACCTCAGTAAAGGTAACTGAAAAACTGTCGAACATATAAAGACCTTGAAATCGAGATTGAACGAATGTGGGGAATGAAAACCACAACAATACCAGCAGTGATAGGAGCCCTGGGACTTGTAAAAAAGGGGCTGGAGAAATACACCCAATGGATCCCGGGTAACATCAGAATACAAGAACTACAGAAGATCGCACTACCTGGAACATCTCATATCCTAAGAAAGGCACTATCCATCAAACAGACTTCTACCTCATTCTAACCCTCGGCCCAAGGAATGGGTCCGGTTATTATGCTGTATTATGGCATGAAGTTAAAGGAGATTTGTATATTAATAATAATAAAACTTCATTTATCTAGCACCTTTCATACAGGGGTTGTAGCTCAGCATGCTTTAAAATAAAGTGAAGAAACAAGAGAATAAATAAAAACAGGCAAATTCAGACAAGTGCTAATATTATGATAAAACCAAGCAATCAAATGAATAACAAACAAAAGTGACAGCCAATAGCAACAAACAGGTAAACAGTAAGATATCTATAAGATGGGTATAAAACAAAGGAAATCATACTAACAATACAATGTGTAAAAAGAAAATAAAACTAAGGAAGTGTAACAGCTAGTTAAAAGCAATATTGAATAAATAAGTTTTCGACTGTCATTTAAAAATGTTCACAAAATGTTCACATAGTTAGCCTTGGGTGAGGAATTCCATAATTCTGGTGCATAATTAGCTGCAGAGTTTCTTATTTGTGTGATAGTTTGTATTTTTAAAAAAACAGTAGCGTATTGGTCTATATACTCGGGGATCAGCGGTTCGGTTATCTCCGGCTTGGGCGCGCGTCCCTACAGACACAGTTGGCCGTGTCTGCGGGTGGATGTGGGATGCCTGTGGGATGCCTGGTCGCTGCACAAGCGCCTCCTCTGGTCGGTCAGGGTGCTTGTTTGGGGGGGGGGGCTGGGGGAATAGCGTGATCGTCCCCCTGGCGAAACTTCTCACTGTCAGGTGAACAGAAGTGGCTGGCGACTCCACATGTATCGGAGGAGGCATGTGGTAGTCTGTAGCCCTCCCCGGATCGGCAGAGGGGGTGGAGCAGTGACCAGGACAGCTCGGGAAGAGTGGGATAATAGGCCAAGTACAATTGGGGAGAAAAAAAAAGGGGGGGGGATCCAAATAAATAAATAAACCGGCAGCAGAGGATCTAAAAGGCCGTGAAAGAATAAAAAACTACAAAGTAGCTTTAAGACAACAACAGCATCATTCAGTTTGCAGATGATGCCACAGTAATTGGACTAATAAGGGACAGGGATGAACATGTCGCTCATTTTGAGGCATTTAGCTGGGTTTATGGCAAGGGCATTACTTTTTTTTTTATTATTCTGTCCCTCTCTGCTCCACATTTCTTTTCTCCTGACTGTCCATTTTGCCGGGCAACTTGTCTAAAATGTTATCTGTAGAGAAACAGGTAGACGGTTTCCATGTGCCCAGCTGAGCGATGTGAGGATGTCAATTTTTGGCGCCATCACAGTGGGGACACTGCAGCGAGAGGCGCGCCTGATGGGTGGATTCTAAGAGGTCCTTCAACTCATTCGTGCTTGCTATATTGTAGCTGGAAACTCGACTGTTCACGGCAAACCAAAACCGGGAAACCGGGAAATGTCTGCGCGTGACCACCAGATGCCAACTATGAAAAGCCCTGTAACTGGTGCGGCTCTCTTTCTCTCTGTGTCTCTCTCTCTCTCTCTCTCTCTCTCTCTCTCTCTCTCTCTCTCTCTCTCTCTCTCTCTCTCTCTCTCAGACACACATACACACACAAATATGTGTGTGCAAAGTAGTTTGAAGTACACTACCGTTCAAAAGTTTGGGATCACCCAAACAATTTCGTGTTTTCCATGAAAAGTCACACTTATTCACCACCATATGTTGTGAAATGAATAGAAAATAGAGTCAAGACATTGACAAGGTTAGAAATAATGATTTGTATTTGAAATAAGATTTTTTTACATCAAACTTTGCTTTCGTCAAAGAATCCTCCATTTGCAGCAATTACAGCATTGCAGACCTTTGGCATTCTAGCTGTTAATTTGTTGAGGTAATCTGGAGAAATTGCACCCCACGCTTCCAGAAGCAGCTCCCACAAGTTGGATTGGTTGGATGGGCACTTCTTTGAGCAGATTGAGTTTCTGGAGCATCACATTTGTGGGGTCAATTAAACGCTCAAAATGGCCAGAAAAAGAGAACTTTCATCTGAAACTCGACAGTCTATTCTTGTTCTTAGAAATGAAGGCTATTCCATGCGAGAAATTGCTAAGAAATTGAAGATTTCCTACACCGGTGTGTACTACTCCCTTCAGAGGACAGCACAAACAGGCTCTAACAGGTACTATTTAATGAAGATGCCAGTTGGGGACCTGTGAGGCGTCTGTTTCTCAAACTAGAGACTCTAATGTACTTATCTTCTTGCTCAGTTGTGCAACGCGGCCTCCCACTTCTTTTTCTACTCTGGTTAGAGCCTGTTTGTGCTGTCCTCTGAAGGGAGTAGTACACACCGGTGTAGGAAATCTTCAATTTCTTAGCAATTTCTCGCATGGAATAGCCTTCATTTCTAAGAACAAGAATAGACTGTCGAGTTTCAGATGAAAGTTCTCTTTTTCTGGCCATTTTGAGCGTTTAATTGACCCCACAAATGTGATGCTCCAGAAACTCAATCTGCTCAAAGAAGTGCCCATCCAACCAATCCAACTTGTGGGAGCTGCTTCTGGAAGCGTGGGGTGCAATTTCTCCAGATTACCTCAACAAATTAACAGCTAGAATGCCAAAGGTCTGCAATGCTGTAATTGCTGCAAATGGAGGATTCTTTGACGAAAGCAAAGTTTGATGTAAAAAAAATCTTATTTCAAATACAAATCATTATTTCTAACCTTGTCAATGTCTTGACTCTATTTTCTATTCATTTCACAACATATGGTGGTGAATAAGTGTGACTTTTCATGGAAAACACAAAATTGTTTGGGTGATCCCAAACTTTTGAACGGTAGTGTAGATCTGCTGCTTTAATGACACACAGAGGACCCAACATAATATATTATTTCCAAGGGCTTAATGGCATGATCAGAATGACATGAATAGATCCGGGGCTATTTTTTCATCACTATTCTTATTTTTGTAAAAAAGAAAACATTGAGTTCTTGGGCTATTCATAAAACATTCAGGGCCTAGCTTCAGACACCTAGGCGACTCCTTCCCAGTATCTTACTTAAATACGGGCGATGAGATATAGGCCTATTTAAGACATTTATTTAATATTAATATATTTATTTATTTAATTTATAATTCTTAATTTTATTTAGAAATTGATTGATTAATAATAATATATTATCATTGCTATTACTATTATTATTACTATTACCATTATTATTATTATTATTATTTATTGTTATTATTATATAATGAAAATAAAGACAAGGTTAGGGTTAGACCAAAAAGGTTGCATACCAAACCTTTTCTTTTTGGAAAGTGCAAGTTCATATTAGACTCGGTCGCATTCGTGTGAGGGTCCACCTAGGAGGCTGCACATCCACAGACTGACAGGTGACACATTTTTATTAGGTAGAATTTTTAGCTTGAGTGCTGCATATCAACAACTTTTTATTCCATAGTTCCCGCTGAATCGACTTGGGCGCTGTGCAAAAGTCATATAATGTCAAGAAAAACACTTTTTTTTGTCCACTTGCATGTATCTGTCTGCTGCTAATGTCTCATACTACTGAGCCTGTCAGCCTAATATTTTTTGCGCGCATTATATGATCAATGATCTTTCGTGGTTACGGGGATTCAACAAACCTGCTTTACACTGCAATTGAGTGTTAACTGCTTAGCTGGTTTTCCACCCAAGTCCA